>NW_028262380.1:26862500-27045000 GCF_047370975.1 Nipponia nippon
TTCCCTGTTCGTAATATCGATTAGCATCTTCAAACAATAAACGGAAATAAAGGTCAAAGAAATTATTTGTATTGTGCTAAAGAAAACACTGTTATATGGAAAAAAATAACAGCTGCTTATCAGCAAGATAACATTTTTGTCTTAGATGATATCGCCTCTATCTGAAGATAAACTACTGACAGTTTGTAAAGAGGTCAATATTAGGAATTATTGTTCAGTTTTCAGCAGCTTTACAATGTTTCTCCTTCAGTATGTTAAGTGTTCTGTATGAAAATATATCTGTGCGTGATATTGCAAAATGTTTGGGAAAATTCAAAAGAAAACACAGTGGCAAATAACTAGAATAATCATTTGACTCTTAGAATTTCATATACACTGATGATTTGTGGTTGTTGTAGTTATTGTCCTAAAAGACTTATATGAGGCATGAAAAGATCTAGAGGAGGAGTGTTGTCCTGCCAGGAAAATTTTAATAATTAAAGCTATTTCACAAGAGCAAATGACTGAGGAAATGTCTGTATGAAGATTGTTTTGTGCCTGTAGAATTCTAGTAGCTTTGAAAATGTCTGCTATTCCTTACTTGGTTTCATTTATAAATTCCCTCCCAAGTAGTTTATGGCGTTCATTAAAATTAATCTTGGGTTTGACCTGGCATAGAAGCTCTCCATGAAGAACTGCAAATGTAGAAAGATTTCGCTATGCTAAATACACAGTTAATAGAAGTAACAACTAGCTAAGATACTCATAGATATCTGTAGATACAGGGTACTGGTTTTGTAGAATCCCATTATTTGTCTTTTAACATTTTTTTTTTCCCCAACAAAATTATATAAAACACCACTTTCATACATTGTTTAAACCCTCCTTCAGACCCGTGGGTGCTGCTTCAAAACCAGAACTGGGGCAGAAATGCAAAAGTCTTGCTAAGTGTACATAGAGCTAGGAGAGCTCTCTGATCCTCTACTCATTACAAAATTACATCACATAGAGACTGATCGTTAAGGAGTCTTCCTCCCTTTTATATGACTTAGAAAGAAATGAAACTGGTGGTGCCTTTCAGTTAATCTACCCAAACTCTTCTGTAAGAGTTGTAGATAGGATGCTGTCACAACCAAGGTTCTTATGGGACTCGTTAAAGACAGTCTGCAACTTGCAGGTTGCTTGTGATCAAAATAGTTATTTCTTTTGCAGTCTGGTGTTAAAGGCAACATTTATAGGTACTGTTTTGGCCTTGTTTGATTTAACAACTCCTTGAATCAGCATGATTTAGTGCCTCTTGTGGAGCTTCGTGTAGAGCACAGAGCCCTGCCAGGTGGATCGGAGCTGGGAACTACGGTCTTCATTAGGTCCTTGGGGTACCTGCCACTGGTGTATTACATGAGGCAGGATTCAGTGAATGGAGAATGCAGAGGGTACTTTGGAGCTTTTTCTAGACCTTAACATTTCAAGGAATATAGTTGGCTTCCCTCACTCCCCATACCTTCTGTTTGCTTATTATAGTCACAGCTATATATAGAAAATCACATTGTCTTGCTTATTGCAGCTCTACATCTAGTTAATCAGATCAAAGATAGTGTCACACTTGTCTTCACTAGAAACTTGGATAATAGACCTGAGCTTCCTTTGAGTTGTTTCTCAAGAAGCTGGTATGATACCAGTTGGTAATTCCTACTAAAAACACCTGTTTCTACTTCATACTGACTGACTGGTTTCAGTCCCTAAACCAAACTTTTACTGACACTTTAGTTGAAGTGCAAAACAATCTTGGTATGTAGTGACTCATTTTTGCAGCTCGGTCCTCCTTTTGGGAGGAAAAAATTCTCCCTCTCTTAAATTCTTTCCGTCTCTTTCACACTTTGGTACAGGTTGTAGTTAAAGACATTTCATGTGTCTACTGTGTAGGATTTCCTCAGTGTAGCGATTGAAAGCAGATGTGTGAATACGCACACGCACACTCTCCCATACTTGCATACAGGCATACGGAGCTAATGAATTGTGACTGAGCCGCAGATGATGCAATAAATCTATATGGCATGTTTGGGAGTGTTGCCACTTGTAGATATAGGCATATGGTACGTCCACTTTCCTTTCTGCTCTCTCCTTCTCCAATATTACTTGTATCTAAACAAAAGGCATATCAGAATGACCCTTGGGAATGCTAGTATGAACATATTTTTTCAATTTTGTGACTTTTTAGAAAGTTTAATGCAATTCTGGCTGGATTTTTAGATATTTTTTAATTATTTTTTTTTCTTCAAAATTATGAAATATGCTGGCTGATTTTCTTCGCATTAACACTGCCTTTCCATAGCATTTCATTATGGTATAGAATGAGACCAACGTATAAGTTTTTGGTGGGTGGCATTGTTTTGTTTCTGATGTGGAGGATTTCAGGAGAGAAATGCTTGGAATTAATGCTCTGAAAGAGTGGAGTTCTGTATGGAAACAAAATCGGCCTCCCTAGCAGTAAAGCTTAAAAATGACATAATCTTCTGTATCATTCATTTCCACCAGGTTCATCCTTTATGTAATGTTTTTGCTATGGACAGAAGAATTGGTGGCTGTGTCAGGATACGAAATTAGGCTCTCCTATTGAGCAAGGAGAGGAAAACCAAGCTTCTTTCTTTACTTTTAAGGCATTTGTTTTCTAACTTGCTTCTACAGTTCTTCCTGAGCTCTCAAGTCCCCATCAGTTTTATAGTGAAGGCTTCGTTAAAAACGCACACCCACACCTCCTGAGGAGCCTTTAGAAAGCAAGTCAGTTTTAGCCTGCGTTCCTGTCCCAGGCCCCTTGCCATGTTTAAAAGTAGCCCGGTATCTGTGCTATTCCCACACCATGCAGGTTGTACTCTTCTTCACCATTAGTACTGCCTCTGTGAAGCAGAGGAAGGAAACTGCAAGCCAAGAAAATACTGACTGAAAATTGACTTGGGGCTTTGTTGTGGGTGATGACCATGATGCATGGTTTGGCTCTTGGGACATCTTTTAAATTAATTAGTCATACCATGTAGGGTCCCCTCTCTGACTCCCACCCACAAGCTGACAGGAGAAACCCACTGCAATTATGTATGACAAATTCAGCAATATTCATTGCAAAGCTGCTGTCCGTTGCCAGCCAGCGCTGACTGGGGGATATCAAGGGAGAGATGTATCAGTAAATGCATTTACTGATGCTGTTGCTGTAGCAATCCATGAACCCTGAGCTTTTTTAACCCATTAGCTCTAGAGAGTTTAGGACTTAGTTTCTCTTGATTTTTAATTGTTTTGAGTACAGTTTGGTATGCAACTCAACTTGCACCTTAAGGGAGACGAAGTGCAATTAAGAGCATGAAAAGCTGTCATATATTTTACTTGAGTTTCTGTTGATCCTTACCAAAGTTGTCTTCTTAGAGTTTACTGAAGTCCTGTAACAGGCAAAGAGCAGGTGAGGAATTTAAAGTGGGTGTTTAAGCATCAGGGACCACTTTAAGTTCTGCACCTGCACCTTTATAAGCTGCAAAATTCTAGGAATTGCTTCTCTTACTGTGAAGATAGCCCTGATGTAATACCAGAGTTTGGTGCTACCTATAAGTTCAAAATGGTGTGTATGTAGGAGTGAACGATGTGTAGCTGTTGGAATATGAGTTAGAGAGTATTTTTAATGTATTTTTCTGATCAATTGGAGTTTTTTCCTCCTGTACCCCAAATCCAGTAGTCTATGTCAAGTTTGGAATAAACAGTTTCTCAGGGTTGATTTTTTTTTTAATGATTATTTCAAACTAAGACTTTATGTTATTTACAGTTAGATGGACTTGAGACATATTGCATGAAATTGTCTTTTTAGCCTCTAATAAAACACAGTTTGTGATGTTTGGTGTAATGAACGTGGTTGAGAGGCTTTAGCAACATAATAAGCCTATATAGATCACCTCAGGATGCAAATTTGGTCTTGAGCTGACTGAGCAAAAACCTGTTAAATGATTTAGCCACAAAGCCTTTACGTTATTTCATAATATAAACTTTAATATCTGAAATTGTTTCCCCTTTCCCACTTCCTAGATCATGACTGTTGATGTACGTTTGTGATGACTTCGAGAGAAGGTATTTGTGGCACGAGATTCAAATAAAAGTAGCTAAATATGTGTTTTCAAGTCTCCTGATACATCAGGAGGGTAATATGAACAAATTCATATGCTTTTTGTGAAATTAATGTGAGCAAATTCAGAAAGATTTTCAGAACCCCATCCAGATTTGTTCTCAGTGGTAGATGGCAGGAAAAAATGTCTGGCTTCTTGAAAGGCTGACTAATAGCAAATTTTCTGCTGGAGAAGATAGAAGACAGGTATGCTGGAAAATGGTAAAGGAATTGCTATGACTGTAGGTGAGAATATCTCTCTTTTTAAGCCAAGTTTTTTAACGGAGAAAACTGAGTAGGTCTTATGAATTCTCTTCATGTTAGTCAGTGCAGTGTCTGCTTCACATCTAGTGCTAACTGGTAAAGCTTACAAAGAACAAAGACTTCAGTAGGAATTACTCTCGGGGCTGTTACAGCCAGCGTTTGCTGATTACAGCATGTGTAATACTGTAATCATGCTTTGAACAAGTGCCTTTTCTAGCGATATAGCAAGGTAGCCCTCTGCCCCCCAAGAACCCTGCCCACACGCTGCATGGTCTGTTTTTTCTGGTTTCCCTACTGACCTGCAATACTAAAACAAAGACACTCTAAGCTTAATACAACAGGGCTAGTCAGTAGTGGGGGCAGTGCAAAAAGTCTTGCTAAACTGTCTCAACCTTCAATTTCATTAGTAGTGTTGGCTGCAATGTGAGCAGCAAATACATGTCCATTGCTGAAGCTTCATTATTGATCACTGTGCCTTCCGTGGTGGTTTTCTAGTTAGAGAAAAGGAGAAAACCTGAATCCCATTGAATTTCAGGAAGACTCACATATGCATCCCTGGCTTGGAGCCTGCACCTGTGGTTTTGGAGCCTGTCTGGACATTCAGATATGGCCAAGTTTTTTCTAGAACAGCTGTTCTTATAAGATTTAGAACAAGAAGAGGAAATCTCCCAAGAACTGCTGATTATTGTGAAACTCCTTGCCATTTTGGCAGAAAACTTGCTTTAAAAATTAAGGACAGATCCTAAAGTGCTTAAGCGCGTAAGTAACTTTACACACCCGAGTAGTTCTGCTGCACTCAGAGGACTTCCATCTCTATGCAGAAAACTGCTGCTGCACTTGAGTGCTTGCAGGTTCAGGCTTGAGTAGTATTTTGTTGATGAGCCTCATGTTCTTGAAACTTGAATCCACAGATGGAAGACATGTAGGCAGGAGTTTTGAAGTCATGGGAAAGGCAGAGGCTGAAATACAAACAAAGTAAAACTAGATCTTGAGTGTACTTATGCATATAGAAATGTGGGCACCAGTAGTGTTTAGGTCTTAAAACTGGAGAGGGAAGAATGAAAACTAAGTAATGTTAGATGTCTTAAGTTATATGGGGCATGAAGAAAGGGAAGAAATTATTTTTCTTAGGTGCCTGTAAGTCAATGGAGTTGGGCCCCTTAAGCTGAGCTCCTGGTGGAAAAACCTTTCAAGTTAGGTGACAGAGTTGGTTGGTAGGAATCGCCTTCCTTGCCAAGTGTCAAAACACAGCCAGTGTAGTGAACACTAAGAGGATGCAACTCCCAGGGGTGGCAAAACCCAAGTTTGGTCATTATTTTAAATGGCCGTACTACAAAGTAACCAGTAATTGTCCATAAAAATGAGCAAAAGTGGGGAAGTGACTTCTTGAGTATGATCATCTGGCATAAGTAAGTGTAAAAAGTAAAAGTTTTTGATGGGAGCTGAAATGCAATGGGAAGGGTAGTTAGGATGAGGTATCTATGGTGGTGCAGAGAACGGGGCTTTCTCCTGTTTCTTTTGAAATTGGAAAAGCTAGCTTTCTACTTTGTGATGTATGCATAACTGCATGCAGGGAAAGCTGTCCGTACTTGTGTCGGGCTAAATACAGATCCCAAAGAAAAGCAAACCAAGTCAACAATATGCTGAAGGCATATAATACGTACTCTTTGTTCAGGAGATACGCTGCATATGATCAAGTTGTAATTGCGCTACTAGTTAGTCTGATGCTTGAGATCATCTGTTTTGTGTAAAAGCTCATAAGGGGAAGTTCTATGATAATTTTTACTGGTGCTGAGATGCTAGGATAGACCAGCTTGGGGCAATTTTTTTTTCTCTCTCTCTTCTTTCTTTTTTTTTTAATGAAAGATCCTTCCTCCTCCCCACACAATGTATAGGCCCATTTCCAGAACACTGTACTAATGAATGCACTAATTTAACAGCATGCAGTCTGTAGTGCCGGATTTGGGAACTTTCTATGCACAGATGGAATTCCCCTCCCCCCCCCCCCCCATAATGAACAGATGAAGTGAGAGACAAGACAGGCTTCCTGGATTTCCTAAGGGTTTTCATGGGTAAGACGCTGAAGCCCTTCTTTTGTAGGGGTAGACTGTGCTTTCCTGTCAAAGTTCCATGTTTCAGTTCAGAGTAGCCTGTGGTCAAGTCAAGTCTGTGACTTGCTTTCAGAGTTCACTTTCTGAATATGTGTGGCTTCCTATTGCAGGTTCACGCTAAAAAAACCCAACACTTCTTAAAATGTGGAATGCTTGCAGCTAAAGCCAACTTAGGGAATTGCTTTGAAATGAGACAGCTTAACTGCTCGGAGCTGGGAGATGGAGTCAGTACTTTTGTGCAACTCCTTGAAGTCATTGCAGGACTGCTTAGTCCAAGATACTTGACTTTCCAAGCCAGTGAAATTTACTGCAAGAGTTACAGGTTATTGCTTCATTTGGCTGCCCCAGTCACATCTGAGTTACTGAATTTTGTAGAGGTGTCAGCAGAGAATCTCATGGGATGAGGACACTAGATTGATGGATGGAGTGGGAATGCTTAACCAGTTTTAACAGGGTGGGGGCTAACCTAATTAGACTGTAGCCAAGGCAGGAAGAGCCTTTTTCAGAGACAGTGCTGTGTTAAAACAAAGGGATAAAGTTTTACGTTAGTACACAGGAACTAGGAACTAGTGGGAATCACTTTATATCGTTGCTGCAGTTACTCCGCAGATGTGGTTCACTGGGATTTTGCAAGCTTCTTTCCAAAATGAATCTGGCTGCTTTGGCTTTTAAAGAATTTTTTTCTTTTGTCTGTGAAAGCATGTGGTATCAACTCATAAAAAAAAAAAAAAAAAAGAAGAAAAACCCAACAAAAAACCCTTTACTGCATATTGCCTTTAGCAGTAAATGGTTACCAACTGTATAAACAATGAAAAACTTTATGAAAGTCTCGGTTTGCATACGTCTTGGTGTGTAGCATGTCTTCAAGTCTCTGAGCTTTGAGTTAGCATGAACTGAGACTGTTATATGGGTATCAGGAAGTCTTGGTCAAATTGAAACATTTTCATTTTGCTACCTAAGTTAATTTTATAAAGGTTACAACATAACTGACGCAAACCTATTTTCTCTGAAGCTTGTTCAGTGCTTTTGCATTGTGATAGAGGCAAAACTTTGTCCACACTTGAATCCTGTGTTTTGGTCTCAGATGTTTTTTGAAAGGCATGTTTGGTTATTCCTAAATAAAGTTTTAAGGTTGACATAGCAGATGTGCTGTGTGAATTCTGTAGGACTCCCATTTTGGGGGCACTGAGGGTCTTGGAAGTTCATTAGAACCCTTCTCTTCACCTTTTTTGTCTGCAATGCACACTTGCTGATTCTTGGGTGTATTTTGCCTGCCATGAAGTGGAAGAAAAGCAGGGACCGGCCATCTTCTCATGTGGGTGCAGCTTGGGTTGCTGCGCCAGTGAGACCGATAGTAGTGTTGGATCTGCTGGATGGCGCAAAAAGAGCAGGTGTTCTCCGGAGTTGTGGGCCAAAGGAGTTTTTGTTGGGTAGGGATTGCTCATCAAGAAAAGGTAAGTATCACTAGCATGCCAAAAACCCTTTCCTGGAAAAAACTTACAGAGAGGTTGTTTTTTTGGGATCCATCAGGTTGCGTGCATGTTGCTGGAACAGATTTGTGCCTTGGCCATAGCGGGAGAACAAAGGACACAGGAGCAAAGACCTCATTGACAGCACTCTTGGGTTTGTTTGGTTTTTTTTTTTTGAGTCACTTTATTTTTGCCCACTGTGAAAATGTAAGGAACTGTGTTTTACTGTAAAGTGGATATTTTAGTCTTGTCCTATTAAATCCAAATTGATACGTTCTATTTTGACTTTCCATTGATTTGAGCTTAGGCTGTTTGAAGTTGGGCAGATGTTGGCATAGCTTGTTTCTGCCATTTTATAGAAGCCATTGTGGCTACAAGACAGATAGGTTGTTTGCATTGCTAGCTAGCCATCAAAATATTTTTAACAACATTTTCTTTAAATATTGTACATCATTTAATGAGTAGAGCTCAGATGGTTCTAAAGTGCTGTATTCAGTGACTTACTGTATGTGGGCTTTGGTGTTTTATTTTTGTCCCTTAAACTGATGGCTTAGTGACTAGGAGATTATTAACCTTGTTTTCTTCTGAGACTGATTTAGATTTGTCATTTCTGAATGGTATTATATGAATTTCTTAACTATTAATTATTTTATTTTTCTTGCAGTCTTAATGCATGCACATGAAGCCACCTCTTGTGTCATGTGTGCATTTTGGTAATGTAACAAGCTCAAGACTTTTTCTTTTTGGTTGGTTTTAACTAAATGAAAATAAACAGGCAGCTGGCTATGTAATGACATCAGAAAGCCCACATAAGCCAGGAAAATGTTACCGTTGTAGCTAAATTGAAAAGATGCTCTCAGAAAATTCTATTCTGATGGAAGAAGCAATCCTTCCACCTAGGAAAGGAAACTGCAACATTGCCGTTTCTTTTTTTTATCTCGAGTCCTAGTAGGCTTAAACAATAGTGGAAAGAGTTTTCAATATTGTGTAGCTTAGATAGAACTGGTTCTCTTTCTCTGGGTTGTGATGCTTACTTTGGTCCAAAGGTACAACTGGTTTAGTACTACAAAGTGAATGCAGATGAAGTTGAGTAGATAAAACATAATTTGTAAGGTGAAATATCATTAAATATGTTATTTATCTGTCTATCAGTAATTAGTGATAACAGCTGTTGATTATCTGTTGCAAAAATCCTTCCTGTGTTTGCACAAGGGGAAACTTTATTCTTGAATTCCTTTCTTTTTGGTAGCCTTTCTACTCCTTTTGACATGCTTGCATCAGTCCCTTCATACCATATTGTGTGGGAGTTTTATGACTGCACATTTATGATTATTTATTATGACTATTTGTGCTTGTAAATGGGTCTGGAAAGTTTCACAAACTGTTTGCTAGTACTGCATGTTAGAGGTAGTTGTATGAGATAAGGGATGAAGAACCGTCACTGGGGAGAAGTAGGCTCGTGTCTTTCCATCCCTCCTTGTGCAGAGATGCTATGAAGGAAAAATGGGGGGGGGGGGGGGGTGTTACATATCTTTTGAATAGAATCATGTCCTCATGAATATAGGTGGACCTTCATTGATGTACAGAGCTTTATGTCTTGTAATCTATGACCTTAATGACCAACTATTCCCACATGTGCAGTATTGGAAGGGGAAGGCGGAGTATAAATTGCAAACTTACTTTGTCCTTAAAGAAAGTATTATTTGTTTCACAAAGCAAAGAACAAGAGCATGTAGAACTGTTACCACATACTGAGGGGCGTGTAAGGTGTCTGTATTAAAAATATTGCAAGTTCTGCATGATAATTATGTCGATGCAGGGCTCTGCTGGAATCTAGCTGAATTATCGGGCATCTTGCTGATGAGGAGCTTTCCAGTCCTTCCTTCTGTTCTTTCACTGTTGTTTTTTCCCTGTGACACTTCTTTTCCTGAGCTGCACCCAAACTGTAGCGATTCTGTGGGCCTGATACAACTCTTACAATGCACTGTGGGGACAGAAAACAGGGACAATCATGTTATTCCCAGAGCAATTTTGAAAATGCACATCAGATGACTAATCTTCCTTATTTATTTGTTTTTAAGCCTCTTTGGCAAGGATTTATAGGTCTTAACACTAACAAGTATTTTGCCAGGTGTCAGTAAAGATTATGCATTCTTGAAATTCTCAGTATTTTTCACTGCTATCTGTGCAGTCTGCTTTGAACTTCCAGTTGGACCTTAAGTGTGGAGTGACTTTTAGTAGCAGGAAGGCAGCTTGGAAAATAGTGAAACATTGCTTACTGCTAAAGACTGTTCCTGTGTGTGGCTGCTCCAGAAGTCCTCTTAGAGGGGTGCATGTGTGTGTTGGGTCTACTTCTTCAAGCCAGAGGATTCAATGTTTTCATATTGTGTTTCATACCGAGTATGGTATGAAGTTTCATTTCTCACTTTTGACTGTCACACAGCTCTCTTGCTTGGAGAGTAAGCTCTAAATATGGCTAGGGATGCCAGCATGTAGTTGGGAAAGGTATTGATTGAAAAATAATATTGGCAAACGTCTCTCTTCAGCTGAACGGTCTGTACTGTAGACTAGCAGAAGAGCAGATGTGAAGCCACTTTGGAAAAGAATGCAGTGTGCATGCCTTCTGACAGTCTGCTCCAAGCTGAGAAAAAGATGGCTTTGCAGGGAGCAGAAGCCTAAGAAGCTAGAAGGAGTTGTCCACAAAGGCCAAAACCAAAGCAAATCTACAACTAACTCTCTAAAATACTGCAGCCTTCTGTAGGCTCTTTGAACCATGACCGTGTGACCCATGGCAGTGTGACTGTCCAAGCAGAAGAGATGGCCTACTATGCAATTTCAAAACTCTGCCACTTGAAAAGCCTGAGGAAAGGATTACTGATAAAAATCTTCTCACTGAAGATGACCTGCATATTTTACACTTCCTTGATCCATGCTTGACCTTAAAGAAAAAAAAAAAAAGTACTTGAACATTAGTCTAGACCTAGTGCAGTTTATTAGTGGTCTCCAGTTTTTCAGAGACCTTCTTTCTGTTGTCAAAATCCAAACATTCATTCAGCTTTCTCATCAGAAAATCATATTTTAATACTCAAACAGAGCATAAATATACCAGACTTCTTTCACTCTGGCTCCCCAACATCTGTACACAGGCCCTGTTATTTGAGTATTGGACATCTGGACTCTGTTTCCCTTCGTGACAGTCAAATCCTTCTGAAAATTCCATGTATGCCGGAGATCGAGATCCTCAAAATGATAAACAAAGACTATGTTGTCAAATTCCATGACTGCCTCTTTCATTTCTTCCTTTTCCATTTTCGTAAGAATACTGAAAAGCTAGACTGACATCAGTGCATGTTCCTGATGCACTTAAATTAAGCTCTTCAGCCTCCAAAGAATTCAGATGGTCGCTGAAGGTATGTTGGACCTCTGTGGAAGTCAAGCCTGAAGTTGTGCCTGGGAAATGCCCTGTGTTGGATCCTCTGTATTCCAACCAACCAATACTTCTGTGCATTGTGAGAGAAGAGCAAAGCCAGAGCGCTGGTTTTTGGCTATGCTTTTTGACTGTTGGCTCACTGAATCTTATGTAGAACAAATGTAATCATATGGTTTCCCATATGATGAAACTGTGCATTGCCTGGAAGCTGCAGCCCATACCCCTACTAGTTGTTTGAGTCTTTTGACACAGGTGCTGGACAAGCTGACTAGCAGAGGAGTTCTGACAGACCTACTACTTGTGAATAAGGAAGAATGGATTTGGGGTTGATGACGGCTTTGGCAGCAGCAACTGTGAAATGGTGACATTTAAAATTGTCAGGGAAGAGAAATCTGATAATAGAACCACCTCCTTGGACTTCAGGAGAGCAGACTTCAGCTTGCTCAGGGAACTGGTAGGAGGGATCCTATAGGAGGCTGATCTGAAGGAGAGGGACCCAGGCGAGCTGGCTGGTCTTCAAAGACAATCTCCTCAGCTCCATTCCTCAGTCTCTTCTACTCTGATGTGCAGGAAGTCAGGCAAATGCCAGTGATTAAGGAATGCAGACAGAGCATGTGGAAGGTGAAAAAAAGAACAAGCAGACTGGGAGGAATACAGAAACTTTACCTGGGCATGCAGGGAGTGAATTGGGAAGGCCAAAATTCAGCTGGAGTTGAGATGTAAATAGCAACAAAAGGGTCTTCCACAGTGCGTTGGCAGTGAGAGGAAGACCAAGGAAAACGTGGACCTTCTGGTGAATGGAGCAGAAGATGTAGTGATCAAGGACATGAAAAACACTGAGGTATTCATTGCCTTCTTTGCTTCAGATAAGGTCTTCTTTCAGGCCTGGACTCACAGTTCTCTGTGCCTAGTGACGGTGTTTGAGGGAGTGAAATACTCTCCATGATGGGAGAAGATCAAGTAAGGGACTTGTTAAATAAAACTGTACGTGCACAAGTCCCGGGAATGTGATGGGGTGCATCTGAGGTCCTGAGAGAAATGGCAGGTGTCACTGCAGTGCTGCTGTCTGTCACTGAAAGGTCATGGCGGTTGGGAGAGTTCCACCATGGCTGGAACTGGGCGAACATCAGGCTCATCTTCACAAAGGGCCCATAGGAGCCCTGGAGGGTCAGCCTCGCCTTAGTCCCCAGGAAGATTATGGCAGAAATAGATTATCCTGGAAGCCATTTGCAGGTATATAAAGAACAAGGAGGTGATTTGGAATAGTCAGCTTGAATTTTCTAAGGGCAAATTATGTCTGACCAACTTGATTGCCTTCTGTGGTGAGATAACTGGCTCAGTGGCCGAGAGGAATGCAGCGGATGTCCTTTGCCTTTATTTTTGACATTGTGTCCCATAGTGTTCTTCAAGACAAATGGGAAAGCAATCGACTGAGGTCTGCCAGATAGGTGGAAAACAGGCTGGACACAAGGACCAGTGATTAGTAGTTGTTAAGTCCAGCTGGTGGCCATTCACTACTGGTGTTCCTCTGGAGATCCATGTTGTGACCAAGTCTGGTCCTTCCATTCTTTGTATCTTTCTGTAAGCATCTGCCTAAGAAAATTCTGGCTATGTAGCTTTCTGTCAGGAAGCTTGCGGACTTTCAGGCTGATTATCATCATTATCCACCTAGCCATGTACAAGTACGCTTACACTGTTTCTGAGATCCCACACTTGTTCTTCTTTCATTACTACTGTTGGCAGTCATCCAGCTTCCTCTACATGAGCCATGCTAGTGCTTTGGATTTTGCTTTCTGCTCCACTGTATGTCATGCAAGTGTCCACAGCCCTTTCCTTAGCAGTGTCCTTACATTGCATGTTAGTTCTTACACACAGGGACAGGACCTAGTGTGCTTTGCTGAGCTCAGTTTGGTTGCTTGGTGTGATTTTTTTTTTTTTTTTTTTTTTAAATGCAGGGGTAGATGTGCATAATGCATCTAATAGATTGTGTCATGCTCTACAGAAAGCCAAAGGGAATGGCATCCTGACTCGCTTACATCATTGGCTTTATGCTCCGAGCATTAGCTGGGCTTGTGTAGCTTCACAGCTACTTTGCACATCTTGGTTCTGTTAGGGACGCCTGTTATGTGAGGCAGAAGGGGAAGATAAGGAAGACCATGGAGACCAGAACATGGTTTCTCTGGCTTCTGTCCACAAGCAGCCTTTAGGAGGAATTGAGAGCGAGCTGGCTGAAGATGTCAAGCACCCATAATTGTCAGTTAGGTATTTAATAGAACCCCAGAAAAAGGAAATGGGAAGAGAACACTTTCCTTTTACAGAGGGTTATTGCTTACTCATGAAAAAAATCTCTCCATTTAGAGCTAATATTATTTTTGGATCATGTTTTAGTCAGGTCTGCAACACAGGTATGAGAAGTCTTACATGTGGAACAGTGGGAAGTATTTCTGTGTTCAACATGTGTCTTAAGAGGCATAAATGCCAGAGCCAGGCTGGATTCCGTGCTTTAGACTCCTTTGATGCCTGACATTTAAAACTATTATTGGTTCCATGACAGGTGAGCTGTGATGGCCAGTGATGGTTTTCATTACAAATCAAAAGAAATCGTTATGTTCGGTGCAAACCTCTGTTTATCCAGCTGCTGCATGTGTTGGATGATGACTAGTGCACGAGCATAAATTAGTGAGAGATGCAAGATTTTCTTAGCAGTCTTCAAACACCAGAGCAGGACATTCAGTCTGTCAGCTCCAGCATCTGAGAGACAAGGCGACAGAGTCCTTCTGTGACCTGGATTGTGGAGCTTTGCAACAGAGACTTTGTATCATCCAACTACATTGGCCTTTTTAGTCAGGAGCTTTTGGTCTATCTAATCATCTTCATGTAAAAATTTTCTGGAGGCTGTGATACTCCACTCTTCTCATCTCTCTCCTGTGACTAAGGACCAAAGCATTTAAAAGCAAAGGAACTGTGGTGCCTACTGTAATCTGATTCTATAAAGCACAGAAGGGATTTCATATGCTAAAAGTGATCCACAAATTGGTTTATTTGTTACAAAATGGGATGTAAAGTGCATTGTAGGTATGTACTTCCTCAGCTGTTCTTTCTACTGCCACTTGCCCAAAGCACAGCTTTGGGTTTTTTCCAACTTGTAAAGCTATGTCTTGAGGTTCATTCTTTGTGCACACCATTTCTGGTTCTTTTACATAAAGCCTAAAATCAACTCTTCAGAGTTGCCTCAAGCAGGATTTTTCTGAACAACCTATTCTATAAAACTTGGATATCTAAGATCTGGCAATCTGGACTGTGTTTTCACATCCCCTTCCAAATAATACTTTTGTCCTTCATGAAGCAAAACAAATGTGGAATTGATGACTTCTCTGGTAGCTCATATATAATTGTCTGAATATCTAAACTACCTGTTCTAGGCAAGGGCTGTCCACTTGGCATTTCAGAACAACCCTTGGAAATGTGTGCTTATCACTGAAGGTTTTCCTTAGAATTAGGAGCGCTTCATACTGAAATAATTTGGATGGCTATGTGTTCAGGAGCTGCTCTCAAAGGCAGTACAAAGAATTAATCATTTTCCTAATTTAGCTTGCAGTTTTTCGGGCTAATCAAATTTCTTGCCATTATTAGGGTTTATTGAATACTCTAGATTTCTGTATGCAAATTCTGCTATGGTTCAAACAAGATCTAGCAATATTCACCTGTGGACATTCTAATAAGATGTCATAGCTATTACATTCCTCAGAGGGTTTTAAATTTATATTCAGTATTGGTACACAAATTGCATTACAGTAGTAAAAAAAGTAGAGTGAATTTGAAGGTAAGCACTCAGAAGTTGGTGTTAGTATTTAGGTTGCCGCTCTAGTCTTACTTCTAAGAGGCAGCATAGGTTGTGAACTTTACTTACATGATCATAAGCTATCTTTGTCCAGCAGTCTTTGTTTCTTTCAGTGTATAAGATGCACAGAGTGAGGGCAGCTGTTCAGTATTGATCTTCTTTTTTGGTGTGTGGCATCACTCCAGGCTTACTGCACAATATCTAAACACAGTACTGAAAACAGCTTTGTTAATTCATTGTTTTGAAGTTTCATCCTTGTCTTTTTAATTATATTCCAGTCCCCCTGGGCAGTTAGGTGAGTTCACAGATACGAGAAGAAAAATAACTACTTGTCTGTCCTATTAGTCCTATTCTTAGCTTACCTAACCTGTTAGGCCTTCCTCTACAGTGGGGTTGGCTGTGCTTCACAACCTAATTCTAGCACCAGTGTATCTTCATTCATTTATGGAGAATGTAATCCTAGCACAAGTGTATTTCAGCCTTGAAATACCACCAACAAAAAACAGCATATTGCAGTTCAGAGATTGCACACGTGTTTGTAGCAGAAAGGAGATATTAAAAACCCTGAATTCAGCTGAAATAGGTGCACAGAAGAGCGCTGTACAAAGTTGTGGGTCTACAGTAGTTGTGAGAGGAAACTTGGTATATATGAATGTGGCCAAAATCTTGGCTGCTGTCAGCATGAGGATAGTTTTGGAAAGAGACCTCAGAATGCAGGACTAGGGAGGATGGTGTTGGGTGGAAATCCTGGCTACTGCAGGCAACTGGGGTATATAATTCCATAAAGCCATTAAATGGTCAACTTCATCTTAAAAGTAGTAAGAAACAGCAAAGTGATGCATTTATGTAATTCTGGCTGAAAAGCTCGTGAGTCTTTCCATGGCTAGAAAGAGTAAATGTTAACCTAGATGCAGTTGTGACTGATGTATACCTGCTTATTCCTGTACCATTGTTGTCCTTTGACTTAAAATAACTCTCCTGGTTCCAAATGTACCTCACTCTTTAACATTATCATATAGCTCAGCAGTCTCAACAACAGGAGGTTGAATGAGTTAAGAGTGAAAATATTTTCTCTGGGTGAGGTGGTAGCTGGAAGGCTAGCACTGCCTTGGGAATCTTTTGATAAGGAATGAAAAAAAACTTGAGTGCAATACAGAATTTGTGAGTGTATGTATAGGTTATTACCGTGCAATGTATTCCACGTAGGAAGAGGTGATGTCTCAGCCCCAGGCTTATTGGACCATTATTAACACAGGTTGTAATGAGAAACCAGAAATAGGCTATCTCTGAACTAGAATTGAAAATAGACTGCTCTTAAAGATTTTGTGTATATGTAGAAAATTGATCACACACTATTCCAAGTCAGAAGATAACTTTCTTTTCTTGTGAAACTGTATTTCAAGGGAGGTTGCTTTTCAGTTTCTTTTGCCTGGGGATAACAGCATCACAAGCCCTTCACTTCCTGACTCTTCAAGACTTTTCAATGGCCAGTGAATTGGCTTTTGAATTGTTAAGGGGTGAAGTTACCTTTGCCTTTATGTTTTATGTTTACTTGTAACCAATGTAAATTGTAAAAAACCAGTATTTATTGCCTTGCAACTCTGCTTTTGTCTATTAAGAGTGTGATGCTGGTGTGTGTGGTAGGCAACAGAGAGCTCTCTTCCCTTTTGTTTCCCTAGTAGGCAGGCTGCTTCGTTAGGTGATGAGCCAATTTGCTCTTAGTGTGGATCAGAAAGACCTGTCTGAAGCTCCTTCTGGGGGAGCTGTGTGGAAGACTTGCTTCTTAAGGGTTAATGATCTGAAATTTCACACATAATGCAAAATGATTATGCTGTATGCATTCTCTGCGAATTTTCTCACTGATCACAAAAGACTTTTGTTTGGTGTGCTAGAATGGTCCATAGACTAAACATACCCTGTTCTTTCAATTGGATGGAAAATAACTCTGCTAATTGGAGAAAACTGAATAAAGCAGTTGGTGCTACATGCCAAATGACAGATTTTTACAAGAAATATACCTTGTCCTTCATATGCATCAACAGAGTTTTAGTATAAATGTGTAATACAAAATCAAGCTGACTTACTCAGAATCAGTTCTGTCATTTTAGAGAGACTTAGAAGTTTTAGGAGGCATCCTTACCTGGGATGTGTGTTTATTTTGCAAGCTAAGGCAGGTGTAGAAAACTGACTTTGCCTGAGAGAAGGATGTGACTGAGCACTTGATGAGAATGGTGGTGTTTCTTTAGCATTCCTCCAGCAGAACAGCCTCTAATGCAGAAGAAAAGAGCAACACATTCCCCTCCGCCCCCAGTCTGTGTGGCAAAGGGAAGAGTTGGATGCCCTTCTAATAATGACTGAGTACTTGGTGTGGAGCATCACAGATTTTTAAGATCACAACCCTAGCTTGTCCCATGTTGACAAGAGCGACTTGCATTCACTAGTAACTTACTGTTAGGGATGATTAATTTCATTAATAAGGGAGGCTCAGAAGGATGAAAATGCCTCTCTAGCATAGCTTTATTCCTTTTATACTTCTGGTGAGGAAATGAATGTCACTGATGATGATTCCTAAGTAAGCACCTCAGCATCCTGGTAAAAATCCCCTAATCCTTTTTGCGTTGCTCCACAGTGTGAAAAGCAGGTTGATGGTGACAGTGCATTTTGCAGTGCTGCCTTCTAAATAAAACATTTTGGAGAAGACAGGGTGTGCCTAGCCAGGCTGAGACCTTGCAGGAGATTTGAAGTTCCAGAATCTTTTATACCATGTCCACCAAGTAACAGAACAAAAGGGTGCTGGTGACGTACAAATTGTGTGAAATTGTTTGCAAAACGTGCAATCTGCTAACTTGATAATTGGAGAAGAGGGTGCAAAGATATTTCTTCTTGCTTGGCATTGCAAATTATCCTATGGTTTCCGCGGTCTGCAGCTGCATGCTTGGTGTGTCTCTGTTAAGGAGCGCTGTCTGTTTTATCAGACAGCCACCTTCATGAATTTGGGAGAGCTAATGTTAAATGGATGTGAGTGGAGTAAATGCTGGTTTATCTTCAGGCAATACTTCTGGTATCATAACTAAATGAAATTATATTGATGAGAAAAAATAAAATAAAAATTTTAAAACACATTTTAAGATAGGGAGGATAGGACTGAAGATACTTGGATGGATATAAATTACTCTCTCTTTAAGGTGGTGGAATTAGTTATCTCTTCAGGATGAACAAAATAATAAGATTTCATGAACGGAGGCAATAAAATTGTAGATATTTGTCTTTATGTTGTTGGGGTTTGTCTGATATAGAATAAACAGAATGCATTGGTGGACATTTTCTGAAGGGTAAGTAAAATGGAAAAATGCACAGGCTTGTTTTGTTGGTTTTTTTTATAAACTACTTTGGACTAAGGTTGTTATGTGAAAAACATGGATCTCTGTATTTGACTGTTAAACAGATAGGCTTTCATTCTCACTTGTACTACGTGGGGCAATTCCTGGTATATTACCATTCTTTCCCCAGGACAAATAGTGAGCCATTCAAATATACATGGTAAACACTTCAGGTCCCCCAGAGTTAATTATAATTGCTTTATTAAATTGCAAGCTATGGCCGTGAATGGAGTGGAAAAGTAACCACCAGAACTTTTTGTAGAGTTCATTGGTATTGGAGGAATTGAGGGAGAAATAACGAGAAATAAGAATCGCATGAGATAAAAAAAGAGCAACTCGACTTTTTTTTTGCCTTTTATTGTATCTCTTTTACACATAAGCTGGCAGAGTACGTTCAGCTATAAGGACTGTTCTCCCTTATCATGGAGTTTCCAGCTGCAAGGTTTTTATGAGTCCAGCTGGAAGCACAGACTAGCTGAATTCAACTTCTAAGGGTGTATCAAGGGACAGGCAGAAGGGGACAGCAGCTTATATATACCTCAGTTTTTAAAAATCTACTTCTCAGAAAGACCCTTTTAGATCCTACTCCTGAAGAAAGTTAAATGGCTCCAGTCCAGACTTTTTGAGGAAAATACCCATGTGCGCTCCTGTATGTGGTCCTGGATGGTGTTTCTTTCCCAGGCTGGATCAAGTGCCTTTTCCTGTTGCTTTTCTTTCTGTCAAGCTTAAAGCGGTCTTTTCTGGGCTCTCAAGGTTGCTTTTCTCCATTGACCAACAACCGACCATCAGTGACTTGCGTACAGTCCTGGGGTCTCTGTTGTCAGCCTGTGCTCACATTTCAGGGCCTCTGCTGTTATCCCATGCTTATATTCCACGCTGTAACGAGCAGCAACCAAGCAGCGGCTCACACAGCAAGTTCTCCCGATCTGTTGGTAATCAGCCCAGCACGCCAGGACTGGGGCACTGCAAAGTTAGCACGAGGCATGGTTAGCGTAAGGCATGTGGTCTCTTACTAGGGATGGCAATATTGGTTTTTTTATTTCTTTTTTTTTTTATGGTGCCACTGGGCAGTTCAAGGGTGTGCTAATTATCTGGACATTTAAAATGCTATTTGTGTGTGTGTGTTTCTCTGCTAAATTTTCATAGCGTAGTGTGGTTTGGTTTTTGGTTTTGTGGTTTGTTTGTTTGTTTGTTTGTTTGTTTGTTTGAAACCTGTGAAGTCCCGTGTTATGCAAGTGGACTGCCATAGATGATGCGTTTTGTTATGTCTTCTTAATTTGTAGAGTTTCAAAGCTCAAAGAATTTATTTTTTCTTAACGCTGTAGTTGAAGTGCATGGGTTTTGATCCTGTGGCTTAGTGGCCTTAGCGTTTTGCTGATAGCTGTCTTTGCATGTAACAATTTTAGCTTGCTGTTAGTTTTTCATTCGCACGCATAGCAGACTAAACTCTTTATTGCCTAATAGTACAGTTCAATTACTATTGATATTGATAATAATATTGATCTCACAGTGTGAGATTTTCAAAAGGAATAGAAGCCAATTCTTAGCAGAGTCAATAATAAACCCGTATCTAATGTTGTTTCAGGAGACTGTTTATTGACTTTCACGTCACTGGACACACAGGGAATCGTGGTCTTCGATGGTCTGTGCTTGCTATGCACCCTCCCTGTCATCTCCTTCAAAGACGGTGTAAAAAGCAATTTAAGGCTATTCTGCATCAGTATAGCTGCTTATGTGGGCTTTTTAGGTTGATAAAACAAAGCGTCGATACATGTCAAAGCTGGTTCCCTGAGAGTGCTGGAGCTTAGAGCAGAATTACAAAAAAATTTGCATAACTAAAGATAATAACTTTAAAAATAAAGAAATAAGAGTGCTTTCCTTCGGATTTATTAAGGGAAGAATAACTGCTGCTGTGGAGGGGTTTTCTTGGTAAAGGTTAATGTCAAAATATTTGGTTTTTATTGAATTTGATTTAAACTAAACTTCAGATCTTCTGAGCTTGAACTATTTGATTCAACTTTGAGACAGATGATTTGGCCTCTAAAGGCCTTTCTGAACATGGGGTTTTTTTCCCAGCAGAGCCTCTAAATGAAGCAAGTGGCCATGTGGGAATAATGCAAGGTACAGCAATATTGCCATCATAGTGGAGGAGGAAATGCTTATATTTATGTTATTTCTTACTGCTTGGGAGGGCATTTACTTCAAAAGGTAATATGGCAGACTGCCATTACATCTCTTGGTTCCAGCTTACTGCATTGTGAGTGACAGGTTAACCAGGCTATTCTCTGTATTCAGATGCACTAGGAGAAGTAAGATGCTGTAGTCAAGTTTGACTTGGCCTAAGTTATCTACTGAATTGAATTCTCTATAGCTTCATAAGGGACTGGAAAGTGCTGTTGCAGGAGGTGAGAATTGATCTGAGAAGGGAGAGGAAGAAAAATGTGAGAGCATGAAGCTGGTTGTTGGCATCTCTATGATTCGAGAAGTGCAGAAAAGCTCATCTCCAGAGAGTAACTGAGATGGCAAATGCAAATTGGTACATGAAATGTATTTCATGCTGTTTACATGCCTTTGTTAGCTGCATGACTAGTGGGAGCCTCAGGAACTGAGAGTAGTTTGTTTTGAATCGTGGATGATTTTCTTACAACAAAATGATTATTGTATTCTATATAGGGAAAGAAATTTTAGCTCTTAACTGTGGAGAAAGCTTTCTATTTGTTTCTGTAGTTGTAGGGAACTTACACATAAAAACTCAATTTGCAGTAGTTACTCATTTTTAATGAAGAGTGCATTTGAAGAGGTTTAGCATCTGTTTTTATAGAACTATTAGTCCAAGACTCTGGCATTCCTTTCTCTGTGTCCCCTACTTAATCTGACAGTTGTGAGCAGTTTTTTATTGTAGAAAGTGCCTCTATCTCTAATATGTAAGTACTTATACCTGCAAATTGGGTGGCCTGATTTGTGCAAAGTAACTGTATTATTTTTCTGGACCAGTCTCTTACATAATTAGATTTTAAAGGCTGGTGAGAGGTGTGTTGTCTTGTAAAACAAGATACTGATTAAGTAGCTAAACTCAAAGCTAACAGTTAAAAAAAAAGTCCCCATGCAAAGAGATTGAAAATCCTGGCTGAGTGGCTGGGTTTGTATAATGCAGTCGATATGTTGAGTTTTTTTGTCTAAGTGAAGCAGCTTGTGGCTGAGCTGCAAACTGGACCCAGATACCTGTGTCTTAAGTGTCATAACTCTGGGAGAACTTGTTTTAGCTGTAATGTTTGTCCTTTTCCTCCCGCTGAGTTTCAGATTTCTCTAGGATTTACTGATGACCCTCACAGTCAGCCTGGGAGCGGCTGCGAAGTTTTTCCCGGCAGCTGGAGGTGGCGCTGGGAAGGGGAGCACCAGCAGGAGCTGATGGTGGGAGGTGGTGAGATGGGGGCCCC
Source organism: Nipponia nippon (assembly GCF_047370975.1). Taxonomy (NCBI): domain Eukaryota; kingdom Metazoa; phylum Chordata; class Aves; order Pelecaniformes; family Threskiornithidae; genus Nipponia; species Nipponia nippon. The sequence goes on from NW_028262380.1 coordinate 26,884,547, forward strand.
AGGAGGTCTCTGGCCGGGCCCTGGGCGGTGCTGGCCTGGTCCAGCGGTGGCCGAGGGAGCTGCTGGGATGCAGGTGCAGGCATCTGGTTTGGGCTTAGAGTGTAACAGGGAATTCCCTGTTTCCTGACTTTTGGATTAGATAGCTGCTTTTATCTCATGCCTCAATCATATGAGTAACTAGGGTATGGGAGGGGGGAGTAACCTCTCCAAAGCACGCATATATTTGGTGTGGCTCTATGTAGTTCAGAAGTTGCACAGCTGGATGCTTCTAAACTTTTAGTTTTAGAAGAGAGTTCATTTCAGCCCTCTGTCTCAATAGCAAGAAGACTGAATTTTGAGCCCAATGGGAAATAGAAAATGTTTTAATTGCAGGAAGTACTGTTTTAATCTGAATTTCATAGATATATGTGTTCAACAAGTCTGACCTTTGGCTGGGTTTTGTTTCTGGACCTTTTCCTGAAGAAGAGGTAGATATTTAAAACCTATTAGCTCCTTTGCAAAAATAAATTAAACTCTTAAACAGAATTTTGAGATGAAGCTTTGGCATCTGTTCATTGAATTAAATGAATATTAAAAAATTCCTAGCTAAACCACAAATAGTTACATGAGAAATACTAAAAAGAAAAGCAGCTGAAATGCTTCCAAACACATTTTTAAAATTTAAATTTGTTTTTATTTTGCAGCTTCCTTCAAAAGTCTTCAGTACAGGTTATGCTCAGTGTTCAAATCCAATCAAGTTATTCAGATTTTTTTTTTTTATTTGCTACTTGATTTTTAAAGATTCAATGAATGTAAAAAATGTATTGAATATTTGTGATAGTATTATTTAACACAGCTTAGATGTGGCAACCACTGATACCGATGAGACTGAAGTTTATGATTCGAGTCAGCTGCCTGCCATCGTGCATCAGGACCTGTTTAGTCACAGACACATCGCAGGCACGGACACAAGCTGCAAACAGTTTGTTAGCAGCGTAACCTCATGGTTTCACTAATGCGTACAGATACTTTGCAGCTGATAGTCTTGGAAGGGGCTGGGGAACCGTCACCCTTGCGCTCTCGGCTTCCTCGCCTCTCTCACACCCTCAGCCTTTACGCTGGGAGGCTCTGCCAATATTTCTCAGCTCCCTCCTACTCTCTGGGGTTGCAGTCAGCCTAAGAGCTGGCAGGTTTATTGCTGATGTTTCTTTTTTCTGAGCTAATTACAAACAGCCTCATTAGTATCTTGTTCTGCGACTATGTCAAATTGTTACTTTTTTATTTGGAAAGGTACTGTTTCAGAGTCCTTTTTTAGGCACTGATCTCCCAGCATTAAGGTGACTTTGAGCAGAGATTCAGGTGGTGCTGTATTTCTGAGAATTTGGAAATAGTTCTGACTTCTAAAGTATGGGAAAAAATTATTTTAGGGATATTTGTTTATGCTAATACTGCAGTCAGCACACACCTTGTTTTGTTTACTAAATATCTTCTGAGGGCTGCAGATTTTGTTTGTTTTGATTGTGAGAAATGTAAGTGTTGGTCCCCGGGAGGCTGCTCTGTGAATTTGCAAACTGATAAAACCTGTAAAATGTGTTAGCTGGAGAGATCATCCCGTCTGTTGAATTGTTGGTTGTATTAAGCTGTTGAATGAATGCAAATCAACAACATGAAGATTTAAAAGCCTTTTATATAGATAAATATAAAAATGGTAGATTGGAGATAGATTTAAAAATGATTTTTGTGTATAAGGCCATCAAGAAGTTGAGTAAGATCTAGCAATGACTTGGAGAAACCCAGCTGTTTATAATAAAATGGATATTATCTGGAAAACCTTCGTTTGATTTTTCCCATCTGGTCATTCCTGTTACTACAAGGGGAAGGAACAAAACGGTTTGTTTATTTTAGGGCACTTGAAAGAGGCAGCAAATCTCAACCTTCTTGCCCTGCGTGGGAGTTCCTAGCTGCAGACGGTAGCACCTTCTTTAATTCTCATACAGAAATGGTCTGCAAATAGCTGAACTGGTTAAGACACAGTTAGTTCCCTGTTGAGAACTGAATGGCTTAGTTTTCACTAATCTTAATACAAGTTGGGATGGTTTTTATTACCTTGGGATCAAATACCACGTGCCTAACTGAAAATGAATGAGAAACCGAACTGGAAGCTCAAGGGATATTTAACTAGTCATTGGTTCCCACTCCTGAGTGGAAATACTTATTTTCTATTCTTAGTGTAGAAAACTGGATAAACCAGAGGAAATGTGCTACTGTGACTAGAATAGCAAGAGTGAGACCATCAAATATGAGAAGATAGGTGGCAGGAACATGGCTGGCAATAGCAAACCAGAGGGGTTTGAAGAAAGTCATAGCAATGTCAGTGAAGATAAAGGGATCATGAACTAGCATTAGGAATAGACTGAAATAAACTTTGCTTTTTTCACTCTTAGTTTTATCTCCCCCCCACAGCATTGTGACAGCTCATCTAAATGCATCAGCTTGGATTTCTGTTGTTTCTGTTTGTTGGTTTTTTTCCTCATTATCCGCATGTGGTTTATTTCATAAGAATAAATTACAAACGTTATGGGTGATGTGTGATCATGTGGGTCACTGACTTTCCCCGGACAAGTCTTTAAAAACACCTTGCCTTTCATCTTAGTAAGCACCTCTGCTCGGCTTGCTCAACTTTGCACGGGTTATCTTGCCAATTGTTATAGAAGAAACAAATGGCAGATTTGGGCACCTAGATGTAGTGGCCTGCTTCTACTTACAAGGTCTGCAAAAGCCATCACCATCTGTTGGTGAGTAGCAAGGGACAACATATTTGTTGTTTAATTTGCCTGTTCGATATCGCTTTTTAATTTTGGCTTTAGGCAGGGCCATTCCATCTTCCCTTGCTATTCAAAGCCAAAAAGAATGCCACTAAAATATGAAAGTATGTGGTCATTTAATCTGAAGCTTGTCTCCACAGAATCCTGCTTCAGTACCTCTATCACGGGGCCAAAATTGGTCCTATTGTACGGGGTTAAGCCAGAGAGGAGGGGGGAGAAAACGGCATGAGTGAATCATGGAGAGGATGTGGTTTTGTGGAGCAGCTCAAGAGGCAGTTCAGACCTAGGTGGAGGGGTGCTAAACAGTATTCAAAACCCAGCTTCAATTGTCTAAATGTTCATTGGCATTTGCTGTCTGGTTTAAATTGTAAACCCTGCTACGTAAAAACAAAGTTTTAAAGCAATGTATCTGGTTTTAACCCAGTAACCAAAGACCGCAAAGTAACTTAACTTTTATTAGTCTTGGAGAAAATTCTAGTGCTCGCTGGCTTGTGGTTTGGATGCGAAACATATAAAAACAGTATTATTTTTTTCTGATGTTGAATCTGTTTTTTTCATATTAATAGACATCCAATTTTGTTCCATTATATAATGATTCTTCAGACAGGCAGTAAGAAGATACAATTAACTCTTGAGACATAGTTTATTTAACTTGATAATTTTGTACTAATGCAAATTCCTTTGCATTACACGGAGTTAGGTCATCAAGATAAAACCAAAATAACTAGAATGAGTGTTCTGAGGCCTCTTCTTGGGTTCCTGGAGTTTGGACGAACATGGGCTTTGTAATTTTTGGAGACAGCAGCTGTGCTTTTCTGTAGGAGTTAACCTACATCAAAAGGACTTACATGTAGCTCCTAATGCATAAAGTACTTTCCGTCTGCAACTTCATTTTTATCCTCGTGTCTCGTCTTATTTTTACCCGAATCAAACTTTGAGAAAGCAGAGAAAATTCATGCACAGACTTCGTCTGAAAGTGATATGCACAAAATTTATGGGATGCAATGCTATGCAATCAAGGCACCTAGCACTGCTTGCCCTTCTCTTCCTGCCCCCTTGCCTCCACCATCCACCATGTGTTGAGGCAGCAGGAAGATTAACTTTCTCTCTTTTAACATCCCTTTATTAAATTCCTTTGTTCCCACAGAAGTGTTTGTCCTACTAATCATTGGTACCTGCTGGTGGTGTGTGATTGAGGAAAAATATATCTTTTTATTGCTGAGGGGTAAAAATCACTGATGTTTTGAAAGGTAGAGAGTGATGAGTATAAGCAAGTATCACTTCAATCTAACTGGGAGAAAATTTCTAGCAGTTTTTTAAGATGTGGAGTCAGAGTGCAGAGCATGCAAAACACTGCAGAAGTGCTGGACTTAAAATTATTTGGCCAACCTTTGCAGTGTATGGTAAAAACAGATGGTTGGAGAGTGTGCTGGTATTCCCGTTTTGGCTAAAATGAGCCAGCTCATACTCAGATACCTGATGCCTCTCGTCATGTACAAAACCAGCAATGGTAGGATTGATACCAGAAGAAAAGTTAGCTTTAAGAGAGATTAACTGGCATAGCTAAATCAGGTGGTGGTTGCAAGTGTATCAGCAGATCAGTCTTGGCAAAATAACATTGGTTTTCCAGCAGCCTCTCCAGCTCCGTATAAACCTTTTTATATTCTGCTGAGCAGTCTGTCCCTAGTCATGGAGTGAAAAATTAGGAAGCATATTCAGAAACTGGATTGACTGTTGAGATGAAACTGTCCAAATTTCAGTGAGGTGTCAACTGATGCTTTTGTAGCAAACAAACCTGCATCGGTTGCTTTTTTGTGTTTTTCCCCTCTCATGGGAAGTCTTAAACACTTACCCTTAATTGCAGATGACAGGTTGTTATCAGACAGTTGTTCCTGGTAGCTCGCCGTAGGCGACTGCTTCTTCCAGCCTAAGCTGGGCAATATTTAGCATGACAGGTTTAGAATTTGCACCTATTAGAGTCAGCTGATTGCAAGAGACACCTTTAATTTTAGCTAGGGAGAAAGCAACTTTGGGTTCTTCTGAGCTTTCGCTTTTAAAACATCACAGGGGTTATCATCTTAGGTTTTAATATGGCTTTGGAGCAGTTAGAGACTGTCAGGATTGAAAAACTATATAAGCATGTAACTCAACAACAAAGCTCCTGCTGTCACACAAATACCTTTTCACATTAAAAAGCAAGGGAAGAGAAATACAATTTCCTATAAGTGAATGCCTTCTCGAAAAAACATTGTGCGGTGTTTTCCAAAAAGCGTTGGCTGATACACAGAATATCTGTATTATTTAAATAAGTTGTAGTGGTTTTTTGTTGTTGGGGGGGAGGGTTGTTGTCTATAATTTTGTAGATCAGGCAGGTATTCCTTTTCTGACAGTTCTGCTTCATTTTCCTGTTTGTAAGACAGTAGTGCTCTTCTGCAGTTGGAAGTACAATATGACTGATGAGTGCCACGTAACATTGTCAATACCCATGTGCTTTTTCATGGGAATGAAGAAGGTTGTTGATGATACTCGTTTGCCTTTAATTTCATCTACTATTTGAATAATATGTGAAATTTGAAAACAACTTATTTAGGAAGGTAGCTTAAAGAAACTTTATTTCCTTTTTTATATAGTCGTATGATTAATTAATGAATAGTTTCAAGATCTCTGGATTTTTATTTTTTTCAGATTTGAAGAAGGTTGCTCAGTGTACATGCAGGAGGTACATGGAAAACCAATGTGCTGATAAAGAACTTCAATCAGTCACGCTTTTTCCTCTCATTTTGACAGCTGAAAGTTGTGAATTAATCAACTAATGCTGAAAAGTGCTTTGCAATCTAATGCTGATAATATTTAAATATACTTTTCAATGTTGAGTCCTGCCGATGCTTCAAGTTTAAAGTAGCGTTTGAGTTGCCCTGTTGGCATGGGTGAGGTACTCGGATTGGTAGCGTGAGGGAAGCATGAAAATGTTCATGGGACAGGTCTGATTCCACCAGGGAAGCAGACGACTCAAAAGATTTCTTGGAATTGTAGAAATGTAGCAAATGTTTTGAAACTTGCAGTTCTTATTGTTTAGATTGGAAATGTTAAGCATGTTTTTAATAGGCTCCTTTTGCACTATTTAAAGCATTACAGTGAAATAATTACATTCCTTTCAATCCGTTTTAGACCTTCCATGGTTTCCACTAACAGTAAAAATAAAAGTAACAGCAATTAAAATAGTTGTCGGGTTTTCTTCTCTCTTCAGGAATTTATTTACTACAAGGCTAAATTGGCAAATTTTGTTGAAGGCAAATTTCTTTTATTCCCCTGTCTGTATTTGAACCAGATGCTTAATCTAATTGTTCCTAGTATTTGTTTCACCCAGCAATAAAGAGGGAAGAGAAGGAGTGCTAGTGCAGCTCATTGATAATGAGAGGTTGCTCGTTCTGCGCCTTGTTCCTTGGCCAGGTCTGTCATGGCTTCGGCGCTGGTGCTTCTGGAGCTGTCGCTGCTGGCGTGCAGCATAATGGATGAGCCGGAACTGATGGAGGCAGCAGGTGCTCCAGCAATAGAAAAGAGCAGCGTTTGTTATTGTTGTAAGCATCATCAATCCTCCTCCCTTTCTCCCTCTGTTCTCAGTGTCCTCCAAACAAAGACTCCCTGTATCTGCAGCAGCAGGGGAGAAAATAGCAACAACCCACCCTGTGTAACATTGCTGTTTTCTGACTCAGGGGCAACCTTGTAAATAGGTCTTGATTTGATGCTCTGGATCTGTAAGTGGCGTGTTTATCATTGCAGGGGACAACAATACTGATTCAAGCAGAAAACTGTATCGGTACCTATGTGTAGCTGCCCTATTCCAGCCAAATGGGATGAATGAAAAATGGGTTCCAATTCTAGTACTCATTATGCATTGCAAGATCGCTAGCTCTTGTGGGAGCAATCTGCTGAAAGATAGGTCTAAACATTCTTCAGTTGGGGAAAAATGTAATATTGGGAGGCTGGGAGGAGGAGGGGAGAGAAGTAAATATTGTAGAAGCAAGGAAAAAAGAATAGGAGATTCTTTTTCTCAGTTTTATCTAAGCTGATGGCTGCTCTTAGAAGGGTCTTTCCCAGAGTAGGCTGTGACTTGAAATTTTACAGAAGTACTTTCTTTTCTATTTAAAGGCAGTCAAATTACCACCGTATCAAGTCCACTTGTTCTAAAACATCAGTTGATTCTAGCTATTCTGAAGTGTTTCTCTTGTCTGGAGCATTAATGGCAGCCACTATTTCCTTCGGCAGGGCTATTGCCTCCTCTTCAGGGTTTGGGACACAGGAGGCATGGAGCAGAGTGGGGAAGAACAGGAAACCAGTTTACTCCAGTAGAGGCTGAAGTAGGCTTTCTATTCTGCTTGTAATGTCATCATAATTTGGAGAGAAATAGTTGTTATGTTTCAACACATCTTCCTATTTCTTTCCTGGTGTTGTCTCTTCCCTTATGGCAGCAGTCTCTCTGTGGATGTGTTATCCTCTCCAGCTCTCATGCAAGATGTGAGGGAGAAGAAAGGCGTTTTTTCCACTGCCATAACTTGGGTAAAGTGAATCAGAGTGTCATTGAGAACGAGTAATTGTCATGGATTGCAGAAGTATTACCATTTCTGTTGGTATCTGGAGGTCTGGATTATCTGGCAGCAGAGACGGCATTTGCAGAGCAAGCCTTCTGGTTGCTTGTTCTGTTTCTTGCTCCTTGGTCAGGTTTGTCGTGGCTTCAGAGCTGGTGCTTCTGGAGCCGTTGCTGTTGGTGGGCAGCATAATGCTGTGGGTACCTTGTCTCCTGGATGGACTCATTTGTTGTGGTTTAACCCCAGCCGGCAACTAAGCACCACGCAGCCACTCGCTCACTCCCCTGCTGGGATGGAGGAGAGATTGAGAAGAGTAAAAGTGAGAAACCTCACGGGTTGAGATGAAGTTTAATTGGTAAAGCAAAAGCCGTGCGTGCAAGCAAAGCAAAACAAGGCATTCATTCACTACTTCCCATCGGCAGGCAGGTGTTCAGCCATCTCCAGGAAAGCAGGGCTTCATCACGCCTAACAGTTACTTGGGAGGACAAATGCCATCACTTTGAATGTCCTCCCCTTCCTTCTTCCCTGAGGTTTATATGCTGAGCATGATGTCATATGGTATGGAATATCGCTTTGGTCAGTTGGGGTCAGCTGTCCCGGCTGTGTCCCCTCCCAGCTTCTTGTGCACCCCCAGCCTACTCCCTGGTGGGGTGGTGCGAGGAGCAGAAAAGGCCTTGACTCTGTGTAAGCACTGCTCAGCAATAACTAAAACACCCCTATATTATCAACACTGTTTCCAGCACAAATCCAAAACTTACCCCCATACTAGCTACCATGAAGAAAATTGACTGTATCCCAGCCAAAACCAGCACACCCTTGTACGTATGTTGTAGTTTTTTTCCATTCCTTGTCTTTGGTCCTGGCTCCTGGATGAACTTTGGACCCGCATTGTAGCCTTGTTTCCAGTTCTGTCTCTGGCCCTGCCTCCTTTTGCTGGGCTCCCCGGACAGACCCTGGACCCAGTTCATCACTTTGCCACGTCTGATGCCATGGATGGACCTTGTTACCAATACCTGGCTTCACCTGCCAGTTCATGCCCTGTGTGACTGTTCCTCAGCAGTGAGGGGACAGCCTGTGCTGGGGCCACCCTCGTCTCCTGGCTCGCCTGCCCTTAGGGAGCAGATGGCCCTTGCTGCTCCCTGACAGCACTATGAATATAGCTCCACCCTCGCTTGGTGGCCAAATGGTGTTTAAAAACTGGCTTAGCTGGAAAAGCATTCAGAGTGTGAATGCTTTTCCTTAACTCTGTCTCTATAGAGGCAGGAACAAAATAGATCTACTTCCGAAGAGTTATTAATGCAGGACTCGAAAGTGTATGACTGAATTAAGGTTAGCTTTCTTGCTGCAGGAAAGTGGATTCTTTTTCTTCGTTCTGTGATTTTTTTGAAATGCACATTTTTTCCTGTTTAGAAGCTGGTAGTTCTGCGGTTTGTTTGCAAGTGACTGCAAAGCTGTGGCACGCAGCTCTGTTCCTGCTGGAGAACGTGCCAAGTGACGATCCAGAGTTCGGAGGGAACATCCAAGGAGCTCAGATATTGCTCTCAGAAGTGTTGGGTTTTTTTCCTGTTTCGCTTTTATTTGAAAGGAGCAAAGTTTTGCAGAGTTATATTGACAGTAGCTAGAACTATGCTTTTCAGCAGTGTCTGTATGAAGTGACTTATTCCCCATGGACAGTTTCCCACTTGCTTGCTCTTGGCTTCCAGGCTTATTGTCTGGAGAGCCAGGTCTTAAAATGCCTTGCTGAGCTATACTTTTTTAATATGTATATATATTTTTTTTTTTTTTAAATTGTACAGACTGTAAATGGGACACTTTACGTATGGACTTGTCTTGATATGACTTGATGACATTGAATTTAAAAGCTTCAAGGTAGACTGGTGCCTAATGATGCTCATCATCGGCGTTTCAGAGGCTCCACTGAGACCTAAGTGTCAGCTTTAAATGGCTGGTTAAATTCAGTAATGGTTTGCTCAAGTGAACACCTAATTTCTTCAAAAAGGGAAGCTGCTGTCTCCTAGCAGACATTTTTCATTGCAAAAGCTCAGTAATTACTGAGCTTTGGTAGTCTCTCTGTTGACAGTGGTTAATGACAAGCTGAAGTGCATGTAGTGTTGGGCCTCTCTAACTTGGAGCTTCTTGTATGTTTGTATTGCTGTCTCTGTCCAGCTTTAAATGTGTGCAGTTTTAAAGTTCTCTGCCAAGATGCACATTCCTGGGAAAAAGCAACGCGCTGGTGTCAAAAATTTGCTCGTCCAAGAAGAAGTAGCGCAGTGGTCTTGTAAAAGACAAACGCAGTGATAATGTAAAATAGGTTAGAGCAGTGTGAAGTGGGGATTAACAAATCTAGATACTGCAGCGATCCCATCATCTCCTACAGAGCTGTTGATCTCTTCATTGCTTTGAGGGTGAGACAAGACGTTGGGCTCAATAAGGAGTCTGCTGTCTGTGTTTCACTCTGCCTCTGCAGCTGTAGTTAGTTGACAGAGCTTTAAACACTTCTGATTCAGGACTGTCTAAACTTTCTAAAGCTGGAGGAGAGAAAATAGAGGGGTTTATTAGCAGATGCTTCAGTTTCAATGTGTAGATGATGCAATGTAGCATATATTTTGGAGGAGCAGTTTTTTAAGACCGTGGGATACTGCAACTAGGAAAAGGAGTTAAAGGATAAAACGATGTCTATTCTAATTCCTTGCTCTTTTAGAGATGGCCAGAAACCCAATTTCCTGTTTTGCTGGATAGTTGCTAGTGTAATCAACCTGAGGCAAAGGAAAAAAAAAATTCCTGGCCTTTGCTAAAAAAGCCTTGGCTTGGTGATAAAATGTGAGGCTGACATGTATTGGTCTGACAGCTACTCTGAGTTCAGTAGCCAGACCGTGAGTTCTCTCTCCATCAGCACTGATTCCAGCTTCAAGAAGCATCACGTTAGGGAAATAATAAGGGCTAAATCAGTAGTTACTGCTTTGGAGAGTAGTTCCCCGTATACGCTTTTTTTCCTGCATGTGACTGAAGAGGGACAATAGAAGGCAGTGCAGGTGCTTCTCTGCCCATGGCAAGCCCCAGGGGATGGCACTAAAGAGGCTGGAAAATTTGTAATAACTTTAATCAGCCTTTCATTTTTCAATGAGCAGGCTGCTTGTTTAGCCTGGTTGGGTAAGAAAATAAGACCTTGGGAAAAGGTGTTCATGATAGCTAGTAATTATTAGTCATCTGTTCCTCTTCCCTTCAAAGGTGCAGGGAACTTCCATTAAGTACTGGTTCACCCTGAACTGGGATAGGTTGTGCAGCAGTAAAAGGGGTAACCGACCAGGGAGCTTTCTCCAGACAGTGTAGAGGAGCGAGGCCAGGCTCTCCAGACGGCCAGGACTAGATTGAACGAGGGCCTCGGATTGAGGAGGTGCATTCTGTGCGCTTGCCTTCTGGTTTGTTGTAGTAGTTGGCTCCACATTGCTCATGCTAATCCTGGTCTCTGCTCCTCTGACCATCTGCATGGGGTCTTGTTTTTACAGAAAAGAGTACAGAGCTAAAGAACATACCATTATGGTAAGATGTAGCTTCCATCAAATACAAGTTATTTTCCTGAAATAAAGCTTTATTCCTCTTTCTCCTCAGTCAAGGAGGAGGATGAACACTTGACTGATAAATCTATGGCAGGAGCCTACAACGCCCTCTTCTTTAATTCACGTTAAAACTAACAAAGAGATGATGGATCCCACAGTACAGGAAATAAGTTTTTCTCATAGAGATCTTATTTTTTTTCTTTTCTTTTCTTTTTTCTTTGTTTTAGCAATAAAAAGAACCCTAAGTTGAACCCCTGATTAAAACCAGGTATCCTAAGGTGTTCTGTCACGTCTGTCATCTGGTATCTAATTTTGATAATGCTGCTTGAAGTACAGATAAGAAGTTGGTTACCCATAAAACAACGATGCAGTACCAATTTACTGACTGTCAAATACAGATTTGATGTAACAGACAACCTGCTGCTAGGTGAAGCTTCCAGGGCTTGTGCGGCAGCCAGAAGTCTGACAAAAGCTGCTTTTAAGTTCTCTCTTGCTGCTCTTTGCTCTCTTTCTCCACAAAATGTTCAGCTCTGAATGAAACATTTTCTGCCCCACCCCACCCCAAAGGGAAGGCTGCAATGTTTGGCGATGCACCTGGGAATGTATACAAACAGCATTAGGGAAGGGAGATGAAAAAGGAGGCTGATTTTACTCTATCATGAAATTTTAACACTCCTTAGCAGCTTGCCAGCCAAGCAGGATTATAGTACCAGATGTCCTGGCAGAAATGTGTGCGGCTCTGCGAGATCATAAATCCAAACAACGTATGGCAACCTTGCGTGTATAATACTACTGTTAGCAATGCAGAATTTCAGTGTGGAAAGCTCTGGTGATGGGCAGGATTAGTAAGGACAAAACTCTCCCAGACTTAGCTTTAAAGCCTTAGGTAGGTAATAGCTGCTGATGGCGGCAGTATGTCAATGGGGAAAGGAGGAATATAGTGACGCCTGTGCTTTATCAGCAGCAATGAGCCTCATTCACTTGCAGTTGTCTTCTCCCATCATATCTTGGCCTTTCAGCAGGCAGAATTGTAGTGCAGATGCTCAGAGGCGGATCTCTTCTCTCTCTTGGTCTCTATGAAAGTACTGGGGGGGTGTTGTCAAAGACGTGCTAAACTCAAGGCCTGAGTCAACAGAGCCGTTCTGCCCTGTAGCAGTTTAGAGTTGGCTTGTGGTTTGTCTTGAGTGTCAGTGGAGCTCTGTTGTCTTCATCATGGTAAATTCTTGCTTAATAGGAAGAACAAGAGTGGTGGAGGCCTGGTGTGGAAGTTTGTGTCCGGTGCATTTGTTTCACTGTTCTTTCTGTGTTTCTTTTGTCACCTTTCCTAAATGGAGTACTGACTGAACCTGTTCTTTTAGTCTACACGTTAAATATAAATGCATGTGTCCATTCATAGGATCATTTCCTCACTAAACTATGCAAAAAATTGGAAAAAAATCAGCCGTTGTGGTTTTCTTAGTTGTCTCTCCTGTCATGGAAAAGAAAAGGCGCTCACTGGCATCCTATAGCAAAGAACTCATTTGTTTGGTGAGGACTTAAAATTGTGTGCACCAAAGGCATTGGGAGTATGTTTGTGTCAGTGGGTATGGTTCTCCCATGCTATATGATGACACCAAACCGTCAGCTAACCCAACTGACAGCATGGCAGACAGAAATGTAAAGAAAATGGAGGAGAATATGCTATCCCCTATTTTATTCTGTTCCTAGAAAAAAATCGAGTTCCTGTGAAGCGTGTAAGAGAGCAAGTCAACTCCCTGGCTCTTTAACGAATAGTATGAGGGAGAATAGCCAGAGGGAAAGAACAAAGGGGACTTCAGCATGACTAGTTAACTTCGCAAATTGCAGTTAAACTTAAGTGACCAGAAAGTGGAAGATCTAAAAATAAATAAAGTTAAGTGCTTTCTTTGCAGATTAATCTTGCTACTCAAGTGTGAAATCTTCCCCCCTTCCTCCCGTGCATTCTTTAAATTTTCAAGTTCCATACCACGGAATTTCAGGTGCTTCATTGCTGACTACATTAGTCATTCTGGACTCATGCTGGTTTTGTCCTTGAGGGTAGAAATACACACTAAAGATATGTAAGTTGTTTGCCCTTTTATTGATTTTAGTAGTCAATTACCTCAATACTGTAATGCCTTGGAAAGCTTTGTGCAAAGGGCTTGTCATCATTCAGCTTTCCTGGAAGATAGGTATGTCTAGACCAGTGTTTGTTGCTCTTGGGAAGCTCCATTCATGCAGTCTTCAAGTTTGTGCTAAATCAACTAGTTTCCTAATATTTGTAATAAAGCTGTTTAGGACTGGCTTATATTGCTCTAATTTTAGCAAATTAAATCCCTCTGCTGTGGAGTAAGAGGGAGGGAGCTCATGCCTAAATTATGTGTTCTGTCCACTTTTGCAGACAGCAAAGCATCGCATGTGCAGGACATGGCAGAACCAGGAGCTGGTGAAGGGTCTGCAAGTCCCATTGCGCTGCCATAGCAATGTGGTACAATTCTGGTCTGCAAATGTAAAGCTGGCTTTAAATTTGTCAGTGTTGTTTAGTTCAGAAATCTCTTGTCTATGCTACATGAAAAAGGAATTTAACTTGCATATTCATGTTATTAGCTCAAATGATATGTCAGAAATGGGGAAGCAGGAATTCATTACTCTGGAGGCACCAAATCCTGATGCCCTAAAAACTGTCATGCATCTTTTGGTGGTTTGTGTTCCCTGCTGCTTATACGATCCCATGCTTTCTATTTACATACCTGTGATTCTTACGGTTTAGGCCTTACTTTAACATCTTCCTGAAGTAAAAGCAGCATTTTTTTCTAGTTAAGTAGCAGGGTGGGCTTTTTTCATTTCAGTAAAAAATTATATAGGGGAAGATAGTGGTTGTACAACATCGAAATGCAGCATACCCATGTACAAAGAAATGAACAGCCTACAAAACTTCTTGAAAATCTTCCCTTGCTGTCATGCTTCACAAGCTCTCCAAAATGCATAGTGAGTAACAAAGACCTCTCCCTGCTGTGTCTATATTTTTGTTCGCTGCTTTACATGCTATTTTCAGATGTGCACATAGAAAAGGAAGCTAACTGTTTTCAAAGTGTTGTCCATGATGACTTAGTGTTTATTCAACTACTTACATCTTGTTGGCTGAGATAAATTTCACCTGAGGCCGGCATCTGCTCACTAATTTGTCACCTTTTCTTTTTCATGCCCTTAAGCAGTTTTGACACCAGAGGCTTTGCAAGCTCCATCTCAGGAAGCACCAGCAGCAATACAAAACGCAAGGAAACCAATGTGAACTGAAGCTTAGTGAAAATAGAGTTGTGTAATATGGCACTGGTTAGTGGCTGGATGACAGCCATCCTTGATGACATAAATTTAGTGGTATGCGTAACTGCAAAGAACAAAGGAGTTAATCAGCAACAATACTGTATATAAGAAGTGTTACTGTGTGTAAATACATATTAAAGTTGTTGCCATAAGCTTGTGATAGAGAGTCAGTGTGCTGTGGTTTAGTCTCCTAATATTCCTTTCGGAAAAACTTTTATTATTAATTTTACGTTTGTTTTCTGGGTTGTTAAGCGTCAGGAAATCTGAGAAATGCGTCCGGCAGTCAAATAATTGCCCTGGTTGAAAATGCTTGCAGCTTTTTACAGAAAAGAAAATATCATCCAGATGATGAATAAAACCAACTCCTCCTCACATAAATGAAGCACAACAATAAATTATATTGTGTTTCGCTTCTGTTCTCCATTTTTTAAGTTACAATATGATGTGGAAACGCAGCTCTTTTCCTCTCAGCTTTATAGAACTTATTAAAGAAGTGGCAGACTTTTTTTTACTAATCATTAGCAGGATACAGCTTGTGTTTTGCCTTTAAGGTGCTTCGTTCTAACTTTTGTACCCCCACACTGCAGAGAATTGCAATGTGCTGGCATTGCAGAAGTGAATAGGGAACTCTTCCATGTATCCTGCTTCCTCCTGTGTCGCCCAAGTGTGCCGGTCTGTACTTTTGACCTGGGGGTTTCATCCAGCAGTCAAACTGGAGGCTTTTTTCCAGAGATGGAGGAAGATAAGCTAGTAGGAACAGACCAGTACTTAGATTAACATGAACACGATCCTGTGACACATGCAACGGTTTTGTGATACTGTGGCTAATGCATGTGCTTTCCTTTTTACACAGGTTTGGGCAATCTTTAGTACGCACTTAGCTATGCAGGACTCTGTTTGCAAACACGAGAGTGTCGGTCCTTTTGCTTGAAGTCACTTTGAAGTGACCTCCTCCCGCATCCTTGCTCCTCCTGCTGTCAGTGCGCTGAGCAAAGATTGTCTCAGACAGGTGTAGGAGGCTGTCCTGTGGGCCTGCTGTAGTTGTTCTTGAGGGCATGGCTCAAAGCGGCCTACCTGCAGACAGCGGGGTGTATGTGTGTGTGCACACACGTGTATGTGTGGCGTGCATATGCCAAGAAGCTGAGCTCTAATTTCCTCTGGAAAAGGTGGACCCAGCTTCTTGCTCCTCTCAGTCCCCTTTTGGGTTATCTTTGTCATTTATAATGTCATTTTCATGCTTATTTTTAGTTCCTAGCCTTTCTCTGTTGAACTGTTCTTACATTTTAATTGGCTAAATCAGGAGACTTGTAGCTGATTAATGTTTCCCCTCTGCAGCTGGATCATCTAGAATAGGCATAAACCTTTCCATGCCTCATTTACTTCCAGTTCCTTTTCAGACAGACATGCACTGTTCCTGGACCTTCCTGTCTTTCCTCACCTGCTGTCAGTTTTTGTTGTACCTCTTGCTGGATGAATTGTTGTTCCAGCTGTGCATTTGCATTTGATGATTTTATCATCATCATCATCATACATAATCAGAAATTATGTATGAAACCTTCCTAAATCAGCAGTAATGACAGCAATACTCAGGTGACAGCTTTTGGCAGGTAGATTCTTACCTGAATTGGGTTTACAGTTTCAGTACTGCTCCCTGCTGAAGGAGGGTGTTCAACAAACACGTAACAAGATGGACTTCCATAGCTGGCATGTTTGGTGTTGAGGAATGAAATAAGATGACTATAATTTTTTTTTTTCCTGCATAGATGAAAAAAACCACTACGAGTCAGGCTGTTATGAAATAGCTCTCCCTGCTCCTTTCTGTACTGTACTTTATCCTATGGATGAAATAAATGTCAGTTTTGATGTGCCCCGTCTATCGTTCATCCCAAATGCTAATGGTTTTATTGTCATGATTTCCCTCTGTCCCAGCAGATCAAGATTAGAGATGATTTACTATGGTTACAGATAGTTTAAATGATTAGAGGTCATTTACTACTGGCAAATTGCATCTGGTTTCTTCTGAGATATGAGGGCAACAGAGTGCCTTGTTCTACTTTATGCATTTGCATAAAATATGATCATCAACTGATGTCTTTATGATATACTTTTCAGAGTATGGGGTGTTGAAGTTTGCACACTGTCATACCAGTTTGCTGGGAGAAGTTCCTTCACACTGAAAAAACCAATATGGTTATAATTAAGTGGGGGATTAGGTTTTAGCCTTTGCATTTGCACTTCAATTCAAAAAAGTGTTGTTCTCTGTCTAAGACTGTGCATAGCTGTAACCAGCATTTGTGAAGCTGGTGCATTCTCTAATCCCGTGGGAAAGTGCCAAACTTGTCAGTTTTTATAAATTGCTGTCTTTATGACAGGAAACTGGGAGGGGAAGGGTCTTGTATCTGAATGGAACAGCAAGGAGAAAATGGGGACGTAAGGACAGATGTGTCCCCAAGTCACTATTCTCTATGGTGGAAGCAACGCCCAGAGCAAGGGTCTTGATGAAAGATTGGATGTGAGCCATGAGAACTCTATAAGCATCCGGTAAATGTTTTGGCGGGGTGAGAAGACCTCCTGGAGGACAATTAAAAACTAGGCAGGCTTTTTTTGCTTTGTTTTGTTTCTGTTCAGCACTGTCTAAACATAGCAACTATTTTTATATATTTGTTGGTGGTAGTAAAAAGTATTCTTTACTTTTAACTGAACACATCATCTGTTGAGAATGATTTGAGGATGAATGGCAAGCCATTGTCAACATGGTAGTGAGTCATAAACGGGGGTTCAGTCATGCTTGTAGCATCCGGCACCCTCAGACGAGATTGGGATTCCTAGATGGTTCCTAGATGGTCCATCCCTGAGCAGCACAGGCTGGCTTAAGAGCTCATAATGCAGAACGTACCTCCTGGTCCAAGCATCCCTGACAGGCTGCAGCCTGTGAGTAGGTGCCTAAACCTTAGCTTCCACCGAGTTTGTATTCATGCTCACAGTTGACTTCATGATGTGACATATCATTTGATATGACCAGGAGTATTGTGGCATGTGTCTGAAGGGCTGTAACTCATGCAAGTGCTTCCAGTTGCCTTTGCTTATTCTATAAAAGTGATAGGCTAAAGGCCAAAAGTTCAAGCCCAATACAAGATATTTAACATGATGCCAAAAGAGCAGTAAAAACACATAGTTTGTCTAAATCCAATAGTTTTAAAATTCAAAACATTATAGAATAAAATTTTTTAAATGTTCTGAAGTTTACATTGTAGGTTTTGGTTTTTACTTCTAGAAAACAGCTCAGTTATAATCGGTAATTGCAGCGGTCAGAGCAAGTACTTTGTTCTATGTGTTAAATAGCTTGATGAAATGGGAAGGAGGAAGCTGGTTGATGGACACAACTTAGTCCTTTGGCAAGGCCGGTAAAGCTCAGATGTTTCCTATGCAGCAGATGCTTTAACTGAATGTCATGAATTGCTTTTGTAAAGCACACCTTCTAATAGATGTCACTCTTCTGTTTCCCCCCACTCTTTTGCAGCAAGTGACGGGCAGAAGTTTTGGTGAGAAAGATTTTCGTTCTGGATTAGAAAACGGCATTCTTCTGTGTGAGTAAGTAACACTTCTAGTTTTGAGCCTTGAATACAATCTTGACTAAAACGGAAATGAACTTCAACTAGTATGTCCGATTGTTGGTTTCCTTCTGCAAGCTTTGACATTGTGCATGCTGGTATTTCACTGCAGCATCATTTCAGTGCCAAAGCTATTGTTATGGTGAGGATTGAAATGTGGCTTAAAGAAAACAGGTTTTGCAAAGTGCTTCCCTCACTCCACCCCAGGTCCTTAGTTGAATTATGTAAAGTAAAAATGATGTTTGCTTTTTGGTTTCCTTTTATTTAAAGATGTTAACCACAGATTGGCAAATGGTGTTCCACACCTGCCTGCAGACGTCTCTGCTACAGTGAGGCGTTTTGGACCGACTCCAGGTCCGAGCGCTGTCAAGACTTAGCCATCTGAATACTATCAATACTCAGCTGCTTTTATAGTTTCTGGAAAGGTTAGGCATCCTCTAAATTTTACCTAAAGGTGTATTTGAATGATGCGTTTTGTAATTTTTGGACAAGAGATGCAAGTTAGCTTTCGCACATTTCTCTCTGGTTTTAATAGCCAGTTTTTAGGCAGAGTCTTCCAAAAGCATGTTGAGGCCTTAGATGCCAAAGCTGGTGACTTTTAAGAGCAATTTGGAAGTATGCCCTAATGCCTGTAGTTCTTTGAAAATCCTATGCAGGATGTCAGGAGTTTGGGATCTGAATCACCTGTATGGACCGATATCTTTCCCTGGGTATGCAGGGTTGTCACTGAAGGTGGTAAAAGCTGTCTTTGCACACCAGAAGGATGAAGCTTGTGCAGAACTGAATGCATATTAAAATTTATAAAAGAGATCTCCTGAGATGTTTAGCTGGGCCATTGCAGCGGTTAAGTTTTATAGAATCATAGAATCGTTCAGGTTGGAAAAGACCTTTAAGATCATCAAGTCCAACCATCAACCCAGCACTGCCAAGTCCACCACCAAACCATGTCCCTAAGCACCACATCTACCCGGCCTTCAAATACCTCCAGGGATGGGGACTCAACCACTTCCCTGGGCAGCCTGTTCCAGTGCCTGACTGGAATTTTCAGCACTATGAAAGGTACTGGAACTTGGAAACTGTTTTTAGCGGTAGAGCTGAGCTAATATCGTGTAACTCAGCTCTAGGTAGCTTATGGTAGCTTTGAAACCTACCTGTGTAATTACTGTTGTATATCTCACTGGTGTCATTAATCAGACAGCTTGAACTTTAGCTGTTAAAGGGGAAAAAACCATAAAGGAAATGATATGATCTGGTTTGATTGTAGTTGCATGTCTTTGCTGAGGAGTGGCTTTGGGAGGAGGGAAGTAGTTGTTATTGTTGATCAAAAGTTGTATAACTCGGAAGGAGCATGTAGTTTACCCCTTTGTATTTAAGGGTTGCCTCTTGCACAAGATCTCTCTGCTCTGTGTGTTCAAGGGAAGTACCGTGTGCTGAATCATTTCACAGTGCTCTTTAAATGTTAAGGTTGAATTGTGTTGCATGAAAAATAAGGGATGTGTGTTTTGAGATTAGATTGTAATCTTATCTGCAAGTAAGCAGAGGTAGTCTGATTTAAATGCTGTAGATCTTTAAGATGTAAAGCTTAACTAACTAATGTTTTGCTAATGAAATGCATAAATGTGTATTTCTTAAGGGGCTGTGAGCTCCAGTAATAAGCAGGTCAAGGGACACCACTTGGTTATGCTACTAAATTGCTCTGTGATTTTGGGCAAATTGCTTGTCTTTGTTTACCACCTGTGGATCAGTGCAAACCAATCTGAAGGGATCTGTCTCCTCAACCTCAAATCTGAGAGGCCGTGGTGTTTGTATTGCATCCTGCTCCTGGCAGCTGTGGCTCACGGATAAAACTCTATAGGCTGCAGAGCATTAACCAGAGCGCTACCAATTTGACCTTCAAGTTTGGCTTTCTGATGATGAATAAATTATGAGGCCAACAACAGAAGTGTGCTCCTCACTGGTTCTGAGTCCACTGTAAAATAAAGAACTCAACAGAAATTTGGGGTGTAACACTGAGAGCTCTGAATGTATCTTCATAAAGTACAGGTTTTGGCAGGTGAAGCACTACCAGTTAATTTTTTATCTCTTGCTCAGTGAAGAAGTGCTAGTGAAACTGCCACAGGCAATATTGTATCTAGACAGGAGTTTTCTGGTTTATCAGAGACCTACCTAGGTGTCTCATGAACCAAATCTAGCGGTATTTAAGCTCTCTCTCAGCCTCTTTCCAGTCTGTTGTGCTTTCATCACAGCTGACCTCAACAAGTAGATGACAATCTGATCTCAAAGTCTCTGATAAGCTACCAAAGGCAAGAAAGAAATTATAGCTGTCTTAAGTTTCTGAAGATGGATGAATTCATTGCCTTGAAATTTTGCAGAGAAACTAAACTTGCCTCAGTTTTTATCTCCACAGGACAGTACTCACTGCTAGTGTCATTAATTGGCAGCTCATAGCCAGACACTTGGGTGGGTGATGTCCACGTAAGCGTGGAATGGTGCTTACTTCCACATGGCTGTTTCAGTGTTTTCCTTGCCTGTTGTATTTTGTGATGAGGCCTGAAAGCGAACTGGGGTCCTGAGGGATCCCACCAGCCAGAGGACTGGAAACTGATGTCAGGAATGGGGACACAGCCAGTATGCCCCGAGTCCCCCAAACGTGTCTCAAGCCACCCTCTGACTTTGCAGGCGTTTTGCAGAAGGGAGGGGGTAGGGGGTAGCTGCCATGCCAGAGTCCATTCCCCAAACAGTCAGACAAGCCACGTGCAAAATGACACAGGGGAAATCTTTGTCTGTGTCTGGAGTAAGACTGTTGGAGCTTTAGGCACAGTAATGCCAGGCCTCCCCCGCAGTTGATCCCGCTGTCTGTGGCCTACACATCCTGCAAACTCAGGCAGACATCACTATACCGGTTATAAATGATCCATTCACGTCTAGCAACTATCCACATATTTTAATAAATGACAACTATGTGATGCCAAAAGCTTGGACTCTTGGGAAGGAGACGGGATGTGGACCACCAGCCTGACTAGCAGAGCAGCCCTGCACACATGTGCTAGCCGCAGACACTCTCAAGCCTCGTGCCTGCCTCCCTGGTAGTGCTTACGCTGCGGCTAGCATCTAGATCTGGCCTCACTTCGACACTTTTATTGCTTGCCATGCTCAACTTGGGAGCTGAGGAGCATATTTAAACAATGCAGGATGCCATAAAGCAGCAGGCTGACAGATGAGAGTAACACAAGCCCTTCCTTCTTTCTGGATATTTGAAAGCCCGCTTGTGCAGTTGTCCTGACAGTGCCAGCTATACTTGTTCACCCAGCTGTGCTGAAAAGCCAGTGACTATGACTTCTGTTTGTCTGAAGTAAGTTCATGGCTTTTAGCATAGCTGTCTGACATCAGTGCAGATGGTGATTTCAGCAAGGGACATCATAGCTAGGTGAAGGCAATTCTTGCTCTGTTTTTGCTTTGTGTGTTAAATTCTCATATGCAAAGACAGAGGAGTTTCCTGGCTACACTTCTGCATGGGCAGGCAAATGTGCCCTCCTGGGGACATGGTGGAAAGCTGTATGAGACAGGAATACACCACCAGTAGCCGGAAATATCACTAGAAATCCCCAATTTCCGCTCCAGCACATGTTCTTTTTTTTTTTTTTTTCTTGTTACGTAGCTTTAACATTTAGGTTTGACCCAGATATCATAAGAAGCTAGAGGATTAATCAGGAATAAATGAAATCTGGTTGTTGCAATGCTTAGGTGTTGCTATTCTATGGATTCAGACATTTGAATGAAGGTTGATTGCAAAAGAAAAAGTATATGCTGTCTCCATCCACCTGCCCCACTGATTTGGGTACTTCTGTTGCTTTTCTGAAACAGCAGATAAGGAAGTTGAAGTCGCTTCTATTTCTAACCATGCAGCAATTGCTATTAATAAGTTTAAAAATTACTACGTGAAGACAAAAATGCATACACCTTCCTGCAACCTTGCCCAGTTGTTTCTGCTCTAATATTCTTGCAAGTGTGTTTTTAAGGTGAGCAGTTCCTTTCCGATCTCCTTGCCATCCACCTCCCCTTGCCCAGCTCTTCTACTGCAGGATTCCTTCTTTCACATTGGGCATTCAGCAGTTAGAGAGGTCTCTGTGGGGATGTGAGACTTGGAAAATCCATGTTATTTACTTGCTTTGATACGACTATGCAAGGGTGATACATATCCAAGATATTTGTAAGCATTTCTGACATGCAATTGGGATCATATTTTTCTCTCAAGCTTTAGCTGGAATCAAGCAGTACTAGGAGTCCAGTCACCCTGAAAGTTTGTATTACTAGTAATGAGAGTCTAATGTCAGGAATAGGAGCAAACCATAAAGAAGAGTAGCAACAACAGTTGGGACGTGGATCCTGGGCAAAGGACTTTAAACAACAAACTCAAACCGAATCCAGATTTACGTATCAGCAGAAATGATTTGGCTTTGTGGTGGAGTCCAACAGCGCCATGATTGTGTGTAAGACCTTGCGTTCTGCACATAGAGCAGTTTAGCTGTGTGTCTGTTTTATGTATGTATGTAAATCAATTCATAGCAGTAAATGCAGGCATAATAAATCTTTGATTTTTCTCAAGCTTGAAAGTTCTAACAAACATTTAACTGCATACCTTGAGGAGTCATGGCATAAACATAGAAAAGTGAAAGAGGAATAACTATATGGGGTTAAAGATGGATGTCACTTGCATATACAGTTCTGGATACCAATTTATGAGTACTTTCCCAAACTTTTCTTTGTTTCTTAGAGACACTTATTTTGTATATTAGCACATGATGTTACGTAGCTTAGTAAGATACGCAGAAACTATACTTACTGTTTGAAACCAGGATTCTTTGACTCTGTAACTTTTTCTTTTATTTTTTGAAAGAGCAGATAGAAAGGTATTTTGTTGCTTTTAAGTAATCTTGGTAAAATTGGGTATGTACAGTGAATTAAGGAAAAAGTTTTACACTTTTTCTCATGCAGGACAATATCTAGGAAAGGCCGTTCTCTTCAGCTGTGCGTGTTAGGAATATATGCTCTTAAAAATACAAGAAAGTTTTTAGGTTTTACTTTTAAATTAAAAAAGGGAGAAGTTAGTCATGCATATCGATTATTTTAATGGTACTTAAAAAGTGAAGTGTGGCTATAAATCTGAGTGAGCTGAAAGTGATTGTGATCAAGAATTACTTAATGGAATTTATCATTTACTCTGTCACGAGAATAATTTTCTTCTATAAATAAGAAATCTCCTTAGCTTGTGTTCTTCATGTCGCTGGTGATGAATGAACTGCTTTTTCTCAGAGAGCAGAGTTTCTTTGGGCTTGCATTATGGTTATAGTGCATCTGACCAAGCCTTGAGCTGACATGAATGCTGTTTTCAGCAAGGGCTGGATATGTGCCAGATCAGTGCAAGTGTAATGCTATGGAATAGTAATACTTTGTCTTCTGAGTGAGTGGTACCGCTAGGTATGGAGAACAGCCTTCACTGTATATATGGTGTTTCAGTTGTTTGGCTGTTTAAAAATCAAGTTCTTCTTGCAAGTTAATGTCACTTATGTAAAATTGCCGTGCCACTTCTGGAGACCTGGCAGGGAGAAACAAATACTCAGTCGTCTTTGTAGATTGTAGGATTTTGCAGATATGTTATTCTACTTGTCTGTCAGTGGTATGGGCCTGGCATCAGTTCAGCACTTGGCTGTGTAGTGTACTGTGCAGAGACTCTTGTCTTGCCAGATACCTCACTGGAGAAGTTAGTGGATGCCCAGCCCTTACACTTAATTAGGTTTTTGCTTGAATTTCCTGTTCCTGGAAACTAAGAAGATATTTGAGTTCCATAGGCATACTTGAAGTTTTGAATGTGACCCATGCCTTGAGGTGAGAAGGGATATTGGTGTTCTCCTGCGGTTTTCAGGCTCTGCGTTGTAAAGCCGAAACATTATCGGCATCATGGATTTGGCATGTCTCCAATTTAGAGAGACGGGCCCCAAGGCTCATTAAGCATTAAGATTTAGGTTCATGTGAGGACATTTGAAACAGTTTTATATGAATCCAGACTTTTTAATCTTTAAGTTTTATTGCTGTGTTATAATGAAGAACTATTTAATAGTATAGTTCAGGTGAGGGGTCAAAGGTAACATAAACCGTAATGCTCAGCTGTGTGCATGAGGAGAATAGCCATTGAGGGGCATGCTTGAGTACACCCAGAATGGCCTGTCTTTGTATTTCTGTTAAAAAAAAAAAAAAGGCATCTCAGCAGACTAAATAGTAGAGTTTTTTTCAGTGGAGCTTGGTAATTGAAAGGGCAAGAGACTGTGGAACACTGACCCATTCAAATGGAGTGTTGCTCAAGTGCAAAGCAAGGTAATCCTGTGAGAGGTTTCAGCTTTCCAAGAGTGTATGTTTAAGAAATTATATTGGATACGTACTTTGGGCAATTATCCATGGCCATTGCTACTCAATGTAAAACTATGTGTGAATTGTAAATCTATAGGTGCATGGGACGCTCTTCATGTAAGTCGTTGTGGTGGTAGGTTCTGTATAAATAGCTTGTGAAGGCATTTACACAATCTCCCCTGTTGCCTTTCTTGAGCTGTTTTGCAAGGCTTCTATCTTGTTCACATTTTTAGTCTTTGGCAGAGCAAGACCCATGCTATCGTGTGTTTGGCAAACTTGCTTTCTCAATCCTACACATTTGCGTAGTTCTTTATTCACCTTTTACTTATCAGACTGGACTGTGAGCCCTTTATAGGACAAAGTCAGTTCTGTCCTGCTTGTTAAAAAAGCACCTTGTTCATCTGATCCTAAATAAATAATGTCAGGGGCATCATTAGCAATCACTCAAGAATGTTTTCCCAAAAATATTTTTGTGACCTCAAGAACATCTCTATATTTTGAAACTTCTTTACCACTTCCTTTGCAACAAAATATTTTGACTTTTCATTTTCTGTTGTTTCAATGTGCTTTGCTCGTCTTTACGACTAATAGTGGATTTTTCTCTTCTTTTCAACTATTTGGGGGCATTTTGGAGCTGCCACTAGAGCATGAGTTTAAAATATGTGGATACTGAAGCTGTCTGGGCTAATAATTATCAAGTGCTGAAAGGCTGCTTGTTAGAATGTAAATCTATAAAACTTAATTTAAAAAGAGAAATGTCTCCGTGAAGGTTTACTGTGGATAGAATTTCCTGAACTCTCAAATATGAAATGCCCTTTAAGATCAGGTCATTAGTCAGCTTTTCTTTTTAGGAATATGGTCTGTTATTTGAGCAAAGAGCTCTGTTGGATACCTATCCCTCCAGCCTGGATTGATCTGTGAACACACATCACTTCAGCCTTTCTTTTTTTCCGTTTCTGCAGCTTATTCTCTGAAACTGTTCCTCCTCCATTTCATCTTAGAAACAAGGTCTTTTTGGAGGCTGGATTTTGGCAGCCATCCTCTGAATATTTTCTTAACTGACGCTTTCTTGCAAGAATTTCATGGGCAGTTGTCTTGGTGCTTTTCATTAGATCTTTTATCAGCTGTTGCCTGAAACGCCTTCTTTTCCTGGCAGAAGTTTTTCAAATTCTTAACTGGTGATAAACAACCCCAGGAAGGTCTAATAGGTTAGTCACACAGTGGCTAGTACTGATTTCAGCTTGTCTGTCCTGCTGTGGAGATACCTTATCTCCTGGAATGCCAAGCCTTGGGGACAGCACCAAATAGAGGAATTGATTCTTCCCATACCTATCAGAGCTGGTTTTTATCGAGGGGAAGGAAATGACCTAGCTTCTCCCTATAAGAGTGGGGATGGAGCAGCTTTCCACTTCCATTGTGCCCTGTTGCTTCCATAAGGTAAGGCAGCTCTAAGGTTTTAGCTTCTGTGCACTGTCTTAACTGTGCTTCATCTAACAGCTAACTATGGAAGAGTCCAAGCCAGCACCTGGCGCAGGGGAAGGGGAGGCTGGGTGTGTGGATGTTGGACTGAAAGTGGCAGGACTTTGAGAAGTGAAGAACAGAGGATTGTCCTGACTCAAGACAGGTGCATAAATGCCAGGGGTGGTGGGCAGAAATCCCAGCTGAGAGCCTAAAGGGTCTAGAGAATAGGTCAGGTGTGTGTATAGCGGCTCAGGTTTTGTGGATGGAGCCTGGAGAGGCTTGGTTTTATCTTGGTTTGGGTTATTGTCTTTTGGGTGTTTGGTGGTATTGTTGGGGTTTTTTTTGCCTTCAGCATATTTTGCTTGAATTCTTCTAAGAACTATTTTATCTGTATTTCTTTTTGTCATGTCTTTGCTCCTTTTACTGTTAAAAAGCTCCTTGAGATTTCATTATCAGATCTTCTGGTCATGTCAGAGAAACACTGGTCATACCAGGTACCAGAAAGCCTCAATAGGAGAAGTATTACAGTCTTTATATTTCTGTTCTTTCTTTTTTCCTCCCCACGTCATTTAACTTCTTGCATAAGTAGCTGTTAATAGTCCAGAATGATTTCTCTGAGAAACAAGTTGGCTGAAAGCTGAAGTGTTAAAAAGTCCTCCCTAAACTTGTTTTGCCAGTCATCTCCAAAATGTGTGCTGGTCAGCAAACCCCAGCTACCAAAAAGGTCAAGCTTTGGGAATGTACCTACATTCTCATTTTGAAAACAGTACTGAAGGACATTGTTTTATGCTTTGTTTCAACCACTATTCCCTCACTGTGTGGTGTCAGACCTTAAATTACCAGTATCTTACTGGAAGGAAGGTAGAAGGAGAAAATAGTGGAAGATTTAAAATCATCCTGTTTTGTTATCTCAAACAATGTTGTCCCATTGATATCTGTTCTCCTAGATGCAGGAGTATGGAAAATAGTACCAATACATTAAAAACAGAACCAAAAACCTCACAAAAACAACACTTCTATTCCAACTTCAACACTTCCACTCTCTGCCCATTTACATAGTAGCTCACCAACCTTGGCATAGCAGAATGTGGTACACAGTGATATAAAGGTTTTGTTTTGTTCTTTAGAAGATGCACATCCACTTGAGGATTTTCTGTGTTTGAAGAACACAGCTGTATAAAAACCTGAGCTAAGTTTGTGCTTAGGAAAACCTGGGCTTGCAACTGGTGGTAATCTGGGGCAAGACTAGGGTCTGACATTTACGTTAGAAGCGAGCAGTGTCTGCCCTTGATGCCTTCACGAGGATGGATATACTTGAGCCCTGATGATTTTTACTGCACAAGAAAAAGGACTGCTTCCTTGGAGGAAAGAGTTAATATCAGACAGGGTCAGCAGGAGCTGGGAGGTACTCAGAGAAGCAATCATTCAAAGTCTCAGTACAACTTGGGACCTGTTAGGCTCCAACCCTTTGTCTGAACCTGCCAGTAGGGACCTTAGTGCCTTCCTTAGACTGATCAGTATAGCTAAGCTGGCCAGACAGATCAGATGTTTGAGGCAGAGGAACTTAATGTGCCATCAGCTAAGTGTGTTTTTTGAGCAAGTGCCTTCAAGGGTCCTCCTGCTGCAAGAATGGGTGATGGCAGTAACTTGTCTAACATGATCTGGGGATAGGGCCTCAAATGTATGTTGTAGCAAGGCTTATGTTGATTGCCTGCCCTCTGTGACTTGGTTCGAAGGTGATATGGATAACTTTTGTAATGAAAGTAAAATGTTGTGAAAATAAAGCACTGAACAATGTGTGTGTGTTTCAGCTGATGTAGAAGCTGATGGGTTCTACGTTGCTCCTGTAACACTTGCCCTGCCACTGTGTTTTCCATACCTTTCTCAGGGATTGCTGCAATACAAATATATTTTTAAAGATTTGATTTAATTTAGTGTCCTAGAACAATCCATTCAGCAGGATTTCTGATGCTTTTTTAAGTTATCAAATTTGTGATTCCAGAAGAATGTGAAATTGTTTTGTCTTTTTTTTGGGGGTGGGAGTAATGTGATGCCATATAAAATTTTCTGAGATAACCATGAGGTTGGACAAGAGATGGTGGAATTGTCCATAGATGCCTACAGCGCAGGTCTCTAGACTTGCTGTGCAGCTAAGTGCAGAAAAAAAAGCTGCTTCTGGTTATGGTCATGTTGACGACTGCCTGATGTCTGACTTTCCTGCTGTCTGCAGTGCACTAGGCAGGACAGTACTTTGCCATGTACTGATTGCCAAGGTTTCTGAATGGTAACCAGTGGGTTTTTTTTACAAAATCTTTTTTTTTGAGTGATACAGCAAAATAACAACAAATGTTTATTAACCGGTCAACAGACACTATTATGGTCAGGTATAGGGCTGGGAGAGTGACAATGCCCAGCGCTATAACTGTAGTGGGGCTGGAAAATGGGGCCAGTGTAGCGGGGCCGGAGGAGGGTTTAGGCTGTAAATGTTTTCTCCTCTGTGAAGTTGGTCACTGGGGTCATGTCTGAGTGTCTTCACCTCAGAATGAGCCAAGGGTTAGGGTTAAGATTAGGATTAGGGGAGGGGCAAAGGCTAGAGCTGTAGATGCAGTGGAGCTGCCAGAGGAAGATGTGCGCTGCAAGTTAAGTAAGGGACAGACAAATAAAGCGGATGTCGTTGTGGGAGCCTACTATAGGCTACCCAGCCAGGATGATGACACTGATGAGTTATTCCTTAAGGAACTAAGGGATGCTTCTAAGTCATCTGCCCTTGTCCTTATGGGGGACTTCAACTTGCCAGATGTCAACTAGGAATACCACACAGCTGCTACAAACAGGTCCAGAAGATTCCTAAACCATCTGGATGATAACTTCTTGGTACAGGTACTAAGGGAACCGACCAGGAAAAGTGCCTTCCTTGATCTATCGCTTATTAACAGAGAGGGTCTCGTGGGTGAAGTGGCGATTGGTGGCTGCCTTGGCCACAGTGACCACGAAGCAGTCAAGTTTAAAATCTATGGTAACAGGAGGAAAACTGCCAGCAATACCTCAACTCTAGATATGAGGAGAGCTGACTTCAGGCTGCTCAGGGAACTACTTAGTAGGGTCCCCTGGGAAAAAGCTTTTGCAGGTGCTGGGGTCCATCAGTGCCGGTCACTTTTTAAGTACCACCTCCTAAGAGCACAGGAGCAGGCAATTCCAAAATGTCAGAAGTCAAGCAAGCGAGGTAGAAGGACGGCTTGGCTGAGTAGGGATCTTCTTCTAGAGCTAAGGTGAAAAAAGAAAGTGTATGGCCAGTGGAAGCATGGTCAGGTGATATGGGTGGACTACAGAGATGCTGTTCGCCGTCATACGGAGGAAATACACATGGCCAAAGCTCAATTAGAGCTGAAGCTGGCCAGTACTGTTAGGGACAATAAAAAGGGCTTTTTAAAATATGTAAATAGCAAAAGGCAGGCCAGAAATAACATTGGTCTGTTACTTGATGAGCATGGTCACCTCACAAACAGGGACAAAGACAAAGCAGAGACGTTTAATGCTTTCTTCGCCTTGGTCTTCAACACCGATGATGGTCTTTAGCTGGGCTAGAGAACCATGACTGCGAGAATGATAAACTCTCAACCAACCCTGAACTTGTGTGGGATTTGCTGCTCCAGCTGCATCCCTATAAGTCAATGGGGCCCGATGGGATTCATCCAAGGGTACTTAAAGAACTGGCCGATGTCATAGCGAGACCTCTCAGTGATTTTTCAATGCTCTTAGGAATCTGGAGAGGTCCCAATTGACTGGAAGCTGGCAAACATTTTCCCAGTCTTCAAGAAGGGCAACAGGGATGACCCTGGTAACTACAGTCCTATCAGTCTCACCTCTGTACCTGGCAAAATTATAGAGAAGATTATTCTGGGAGTTATTGAAAAACACCTGAAAGACAACGCAGTCATTGGTCTCAGCCAGCACGGATTCATGAGGGGAAAGTCCTGCTTAACAAACTTAATTTCTTTCTATGACAAGGTTACTCACCTCGTTGACCAAGGGAAGCCAGTTGATGTAATCTTTTGGGATTTCAGCAAAGCTTTCGATACTGTCTCTCACAGTATCCTCCTGGACAAAATGTCCAGCATACAGCTGGATAAATACATAATGCAATGGGTGAGCAATTGGCTGACGGGTTGGGCTCAAAGTGTTATAGTAAATGGGGTTACATTGGGCAGGCAACCAGTCACTAGCAGGGTTCCGCAGGGATCCATCTTAGGGCCAGTGCTCTTTAATGTCTTCATAAATGACTTGGATGTGGGACTTGAAGGATTACTATCTCTAAGTTTGCCAATGACGCAAAATTGGGAGGAGCTGTTGACACTCTCGAGGGCAGAGAGATCTAGACAAATTAGAGAGCTGGGCAATCACCAACTGTATGAAGTTTAACAAAGGCAAGTGCCAGATTTTGCACCTGGGACATGGCAACCTTGGATGTACATACAGGCTCGGGAACGAGAGGCTGGAGAGCAGCCCCACGGAGAGGGATCTGGGGTTTCTGGTCAATGGCAAGTTGAACATGAGCCACGTATGCCCTGGCAGCCAAGAGGGCCAACCGTGTCCTGGGGTGCATCAAGCACTGCGTTGCCAGCCGGTCGAGGGAGGTGATTGTCCCGCTCTGCTCCGCACTGGTGCAACCTCATCTTGAGTACTGTGTGCAGTTTTGGGCGCCACAGTACAAAAAGCATACGAAGTTGCTAGAGAGTGTCCAGAGGAGAGCCACG
Organism: Nipponia nippon; assembly: GCF_047370975.1. Taxonomy (NCBI): domain Eukaryota; kingdom Metazoa; phylum Chordata; class Aves; order Pelecaniformes; family Threskiornithidae; genus Nipponia; species Nipponia nippon. The sequence goes on from NW_028262380.1 coordinate 26,915,046, forward strand.
AAGATGGTGAAGGGTTTAGAGGGGAAGCTGTACGAGGAGTGGCTGAAGTCACTTGGTCTGTTCAGCCTGGAGAAGAGGAGACTGAGGGGAGACCTCATTGAGGTCTACAGCTTCCTCACAAGGGAAAGAGGAGGGGCAGGCGCTGATCTCTTCTCCCTGATGACCAGTGATAGGACCCGAGGGAATGGCAGGAAGATATGCCAGGGGAGGTTTAGGTTGGACATGAGGAAAAGGTTCTTCACCCAATGGGTGGTGGAGCACTGGAACAGGCTCCCCAGGGAGGTAGTCATGGCACCAAGCCTGACAACATTCAAGAAGCATTTGGACAATGCCCTCAGACATACGGTGTGATTTTTGGGGTTGTCCTATGCAGGGACAGGAGTTGGACTCAATGATCCTTGTGGGTCCCTTCCAACTCAGGACATTCTATGATTCTAAGTTTTCTTCCTTGCAAACTCTTAAACCTGAGACATGGCTGGGGACGTGAGGCCCAGGGCAGCCAAGTTCTTCAGTTAGGGTTGGCAGGGCAAGAAAATATGGGACTGCAGTTGCAGGGGGCCGCCAGGGGAAGGTGTGGGTAAGGAAGTGTTTTCTGCCCTGCAGACTGTTTCCCCTGGGCCGTGGCTGAGGGCCTTGTGCCAGGTCCCCAGTGCAAAATGGTTAGGGTTTTTGTTTGCCCCGTATTTTAACAGAAACCTGCTAGAGCTGATAAAACTTCACATATCAAGACAGATGCTCTGTATGAGTCTAAACAGGCACAGAAAATGTAGCATGTACTGACCTATGTGGGAAGAGGTGTATTCAGTGGCTTTTTCAAGAAGCAGGAACAGATAGTAACTGTGTGACTGAAGGCGACTATTGAGACGCTCTGCATAAACAGTACAGCTTTTCAGCCAGGTTGGTGGTCGAGCAAGCTTAAGCCACTTGATATTTTGGCATCTGGACTGTTGCTCTAGATGAGGCAATAATTCAGAAGCAGCCAGTCTGCTCTGGAAGAAATCTCCCTTTGGCACGTTCTCAAGTGAGCAAGTCCTGGGGGTTTTGCTGCCAGACTGTTTAGAGATGTTTCCAACAGGAGGTAAACATTTTAATAATAGAGACCTTTCTTCCTCAGGCTTTTCCATCTTGCTCCATCCCGTTTCCTCCCTCTTCAGACTCCAAACAGTGATCTAAAATGTTGTTTATTCCCTGCTCCTTTCCTTCCTCTCATTTTATCCTCCCGTATTTCACAGGGAAGCCTGTACAAGCCATTTTGAAGATTTATTTAGAATGGGCTTTGGCATTTGAGGTTTCCAAAGAACAGCAGTGAAGTTGGTGAAGGGTCTAGAGCACAAGTCTTATGAGGAGCGGCTGAGGGAGCTGGGGTTGTTTAGCCTGGAGAAAAGGAGGCTGAGGGGAGACCTTATTGCTCTCTACAACTACCTGAAAGGAGGTTGCAGTGAGGTGGGGGTCGGTCTCTTTTCCCAGGAAACAAGCAAGAGGACGAGAGGAAACGGCCTCAAGTTGTGCTAGGGGAGGTTTAGATTGGATATTAGGAAAAATTTCTTCACCGAAAGGGTTGTCAAGCATTGGAACAGGCTGCCCAGGGAAGTGGTTGAGTCCCCATCCCTGGAAGTATTTAAATATGTGTAGATGTGGTGCTTAGGGACATGGTTTAGTGGTGGACTTGGCAGTGCTAGGTTAATGGTTGGACTTGATGATCTTGAGGGTCTTTTCCAACCTGAACGATACTATGAATAAGACCTCTTTATTTTACTTTCAGTTACTGTCTATGGCTTTTGATCTGACCTGCAATATTGGTTGTAGTGCCTAATGTATTCATGTTTGAGTAATAAAGCAAATGGGATGCTTTAGCTAGTATATCCTTTTTTACCTGAAACAGAATAGGCAGATTGAAGATGGAAATCACAACAGAGCTAGAGTATTTGGAAAGAAGTGCTTTGATGAAAAAAAATAATCTTATGTTGCCTGTTGCAGCAGCTAATTGGAAAATAATAGTTTATAGGGTTGCTGCTGTGCAAGTCTGAAAGGCTTGTGCCTTTTTGGGGAAAAAGAAGTAACGCTTGTTTATCATCTGTGAAATAAAATGATGATTAGAGGAAGTGAGATGTGTGGTTCTTGCCATTCTGTGCAAAGAAGGGGGGGGGGCGCGAAAAGTGAATTGTTTGTATGTAAAAGTGTATTCTTTCATCATTTGTTTTTAGGGAATAATAGTTAGTGTTAGATTCTACCTTAAGCAGAAGGCAGGAATAGCACAGCAATCTGTATGAGCTAGGGTTACAGAGTTTTTGACTGCAAGATCAAGAAAATACCCCCAGCTCCCAAAAAATGTCATTCACATTGGGTTTGTTGCCACTCCTGATTATTGTGGTGTTGGAGATGTGGTGAGCCCAAGTGTGTAATAACACAAGTACAATTTAGGACAGGTCGGACAGAAGCTTTATTAACTATGATCACAGAGAACATTTAGAATAGCATCTCCCCCTCTGCTCCCCTGTTCTCTCCAAGTCATTGCAGAGACACAACCTAAATACTGTTTCAGGGGAAAAAGGAAAGAGGTGAGGAAAAACAATAATTTCAATGTTAACAAAGCCAGGTATCCACCCCTAGGAGGGATGGACTCTTTAATGAGCTTGCTAACTGCCATGGTCCTAAGAAGGAATCAAACAGTAAATAACGCGACAATATGGAGAGATGGCTCTTGGAGGAGCCTATAGGAGTGGCCCATCCCAAGTTATCTTAGCTCCGAAGTGGGCAGTTGGGAACAATCACACACTGTTAGTTTTTAGTTGAAAGGAATGTTCTTTTAGTTAGGATAAACTTCTAAGCCAGACCTCTCAAATCTTAAATATTAATATTTTTACCACCACGACAGGCTGCTAGAAGAGTCAGTTCTTGAATGGAGACAGTGTCAGTACAAAGTGAGATTCCTCTCTTGCATAGTGGGTATTCTAATTTTTAGAGAGTTTTGTATTATCATAGACATCTTTGTTTCTCTTCAAAGATATTGAATTTAAGTGAGTGTCTTGATCTGATGATTTTCTTCCCAATGGATGGGACTGGTTGAATTTTATTCCTTTGGATAAAAGGCATAAGGGTTTTCTCTTGGGGGAAGGGTGGTAAAGAAACAGCGTTTGTTGCAACAGGATTTTATAATTAAAATTCCCCAGTTTTAGAGGCTTGGTCGTTTTTTGGAATGTTCTAACAATGAGCCATATCGGCGCTTCTCATAGCGTGTTCATGGGTGGTGGGGAACTTTGTTTGGGGGAGTTGCTAATCTTTGGACACTGAACAGTGTTCAACTGTGGTATCACTGGCCTAATGACGTTTTCATTAGGTGGGTTTTTTTGGACTCCCTTTCTGTTTGTCTTCTCACATTTACGTTTTATGGGGACCTCTGTTCTCTACAACATATGCAAGGATGGCATTTAATTACAAGTACTGATGCAGAAAAATAGACAGGCCACCCCTAAAGTGTACGCCCTTTCTCACTTTCCTGCAGTGCAGAAACTGCTGGACCGTTCTTCCCAAGCTATGGTGATACCCGGATGCCTTCTAGGTTTCTGCTCTCAGGCCCTTCTAGGCGTGACTTGCCTCTAGGCAATGGAGGCAGACTGATGTGACAGAATTCACCCACAGCCCGTGAAGACTGATGTGATCTAGATACACTTAGGGTATGAAAGAAATATTGTTGTGGTACTCTGCTGTGGATATTTTCCCTCTAGTTTTTCTTAATTTCAATGATGGGTCTTTGGGTACACACATGTGTTCTCAGGAGGGGAGAAAGGGGAACATCTTCCTTTCCAGCCATACGGAAATCCTTATGTGCTGGGGACAAGTGTTGGATAATTTGGGTTTTGTGACTTACCACTCATAAATACTCCTTTCTCGTAACAGGTTGCTGAACGCAATAAAGCCGGGATTGGTAAAAAAGATCAATAGACTACCGACCCCCATTGCAGGTTTGGTGAGTATGTCAAATGGAGAAAAAAATCTTTCAGTGCTGCTTTTTGCACCTTGATTTTATGACTGTGTGATTTAGATAGCAATTATTTTTGTAATTTGAACTCTTCTAACCTACTAAACTTAGACAGTCCCTCTGAAATCTGAACTCTTGGTGTAGTCACCTTAAGACCTTCCAGTCTTTTTTTCGGAAGTGGGCAGTGCTCAAGAGGCACAGTATATTTTTAGAGGAAGAATATCTTCTTGGTTATGTGTCATCTTCCAGTTGTGCTGCTAGCTTTAGAAGGACTGGAATGTATGTGTTAGAAGCCATCACCACAAAAAGATAGCTTTTTGGAAAGAAAGAAAAGTGTACTTGTATATTTTGTCTCATTTTCTCTTTCGCCAAAATACCACAGTCTGCAGATAACATTCATTGCAGGACTATCTAGGGAACTGTTTCATGTTGACTTTAAGGGCAGAGTTAAAGTTGGCCACAATCTGTTATAAGCGAGGAAGACCACAGAGGACATGCTGACAGCCCGTGGGCTCTCAGGAGCGCCGGGTGCTCAGGAGGTCACCTCAAGGGTGGCACAGTCCTGTGCCTGCCATTGGGGAAGAAGGTGGGGGGGTATGAACGGGTGTTGGGTCTAACAGGATTAGCCTCATAGAAATTGTATTGGTTTTTACCTTGAGATGTGGCTGGGAATAAAAGGGCCCCTGAGCATGTGGAAGGTGGCCATCCTCCATTTAGACTAATGATATACTTATATATGTGGTTCCTTTCTGTTCTGGCACTGCTCGCATTGTAATTTAGTTGTGCAAGATTCAGAACGTATTACTTGTTGATATCTGAGGTTAACGTTCCTTTATATAAACTGCATTAAAAAGTTTCAGTGTATTAGAAACCATGTTACATTCATTTTTAAATTGGTTCTGTAATGTAATTACATAGCCTTTGAGGCTGGGTCCTTCAACCTGTAGACTGACAGGCATATTTCTGCATGAATACTGCCTAGTTTTAGGATTTAATTTGTGATCCCCACCACCCTTTCTCTAAAGCTTCCTTGTGTGCCTTTCTTTTGCCTCTAAACCCCATCTAGTTTTATTCCTATGCAGTCCTGTTTGAAAGGAATATTTGATATAAACAGCTGCAAAAGATACCAGCAGTGCAATTTTCTTTTCCTTGGCTCCCTTTCAGGAAAGCCTCAATTTTTGTTATGACTGTTTTAAGAGGATGATATTGAATTACATTGGGTTTTTTTCTTATTCATATGTAAAATCCCAAAGGTAAGGTGGTTGTAGTAGGAGGGACATAGAAAAAGTCATTATGTGTGTGTATTTTTCTCATTCCTTGAGATCAATCTCTCTTGCAAGATGTGTATCTTCAAAGCATTACCAAAAAAGCGGTTTTCAGGCTATTAATGATACAGCTGATCTTTTTTGTGTTGGAAGGTGACTTTTTTTACCTCTGGACTTGTCTCCTCTACTTACCTTTAGTAATTACTCTTCTAAATATTTTTCCTAATAAATAATTAGGCTATTAAAACAGCTCACTGGTGCTTCTGGGTTCTTAAACATCACCAATGGGTGTTTTTATCTACTGTTCTGTGAAGAAATTGCTCCAAACAAAGCCATCCAAATGTCCCCTTGCTTTCGAAGGTGTCTAGTTTCATACCTGCTGACTTTTGTTGCCATTTTTAATTACAGTGGTAAGTGGTTGCTTTAAGGATTGCATGTGAATTTAAATGATCAAGTGTTCTAGTCTGTTACACATATTTATGGTGTATTATTTTACAGGACAGACATCAGGAGTATATTAGAGCGCAGGGTGTATCTTTTTTTCTCTTACCTGTACCATGTCTGTGTGTCTGAAAAAAACCCTAAAATATTGACACTATAGTCCAGAAGCAGTTATACCTCTTAGTTAGCTGACCGCATGTGAAGGACATTCCTTTCTTTCTTGCCAATTTTTCTTTATTATCTTAGCCTTGGTTGGCTTCACATAGTATATAGGTACTTCTTTCCAGTTATTTCACCCCAGTGAGTGTGATTTCCTCCAGTACACGTAGAAATGCTGTGAAAGCTTCAGTACCTTTTCTGCCTTGTGTGAGATCCATGCTTTTGAACTCCTAGATACTACTTCTGCCTAAAAAGTGTAACTTAATCATTCTAACAAAATTAAGTAATTAATCAATTTATTCCCGATAGCAGATAAAAAAAGTATTTAGATCACTAGTAGAGACAATAGGTAGGTTTTCTTTTTTACAGAGATGGAGCTAAAACTTATGAGTAATTATGAAGTACTCAAAGTGCCTTTTGTCTCATTTTTAACCTCCAGAGACACAAACAGTCATATATTATGTAGCTGTACAAAATGTCTGCTTGAGTGTAATTCTCCAGATGATACTCTATTTTTCTCCTTTGTTATTGTAAGGACAAATGAAGAAGTATGCTTTATTGAAGGAAAGTAACAGTAATCTTGAAGCCTGTATTGGAGACATGCTGAGATGTTCATCTGGGAGTATTATCAGGTGTAAAAATTTGGCGTATATTTCATGTTTGAGTGATTTCTCATAACACTGCTGTGAAGTATTATGTATAACTGGTCTAGTGTCAACAGATTGAATTCTTCAAACTCTTCCTGGTGTTTAAAGCTAGATGAATCTGCAGTTACTCTGAAATTCTTACCAGTGACTTGCCCATGTGGTTTAAGAGGGAATGGCTTATTTGCAGATCTTTTGTATACCAGAACACCAATCATGTAAGCAAAATTTATTGGTTATAGTGTTGTAGTGTTAAAGTAAGGACTCGAGGACCTGCACACCACCGTACTAAGTGCAGGCCATATAAATACACAAAGATGATCTTTGTCTTGTTGCAAGTCTAAGTCAGGATGTGGATTGTATGCAGCAGTACATATAGAATTACATATGTTCAGCTTGGCAGGCTTGTTTGTAATTTGCTTTGATCTCCAGAAGTGTCGACTGCTTCTGTTATCACAGCAGAAATGATACATTGCCTTAATGAAATAAAACGTAGGACCAACAGTTTGGTATTCAGACTTACAGTGAGTATTAAATTTGATGAAATGCTTTCTCATTCCTGTTCAGTATTCATGAATCCAGAAAGCTAATGCTCCCACGAAAAAGCAAATTCACAAAACATTCAAAGAACATGTTAAACCTAGGTAGGAATAACAGGCTTTGCTGGAAGAGCCGTATTGCCAGAAGAAGTTTTCTCATGTGAGAAATCAATACTGAACATCTTTGTTTTAAGACTGTCAGCTTTCCAGAAGCATCATTTCATGTATTTAATTGTGCAAGGCTGGGAAAGTATTTTGGCTGTGTTATTAATTAAAAGACCATCTGAAGCTGAAGAAGTCTTACAAAGATGGATTATTAGAGTACAGTGAATATAATTAATATGTAAGTCATTTTTACAAAACCAGCAATTTTTTCAGTGAGTTGCTGTTGATTTCTTTCATTTTGTATGACGTTCACAGTGGGCACAACTAATTTTTAAGGTTTCTACTAATTGCAATTTTGTACAGCTATGTCTTATTATATATTTAATTCTATAGAAGTAAAAAATTCCAGCATCATCATAGATAAGCTTTGCTTTATAATGCTAACCACTGTATGTTGACTACCTTTTTCCCTTAAAAAAAATTTCTTCTTTTTGCTTCCCATCCCTGAATAATGTCACTCTGTGAGGAAAAAAAAAGGTTTCTGCCTTATCTTTTGGTTGACAGAGTTTAGGAGAGTTTATAGCATTACTTCAGTTCCTTGAACAATCCCCACAGGAGCTCAGACACTTACTTCAGAGGCTGTGTGAAAGAATCTCACATATAATAGTAGGAAGTAGTCAAGACAGAGTTGGAGGGCTGAACTTTAGCTTGGATCTTGGCTCATGTTTCAGCACTACTGAATAAAAATCTGTTTACTGTGGCATCCAGTTTTCAGCTTGTGTACTGTCCTCATCTTTGTGACATTTGTATGATTTAGCAGTGGAAAAAATAGCTCTGCAAAAGTCACCTGGTTGCATTCTTATTGCACCAAGACGAACAGAACTGTAACGCACTGTTTAAAAAGGCTTGTTCCTTTGAAAACAAGGTATTTTTTTTCTGTCATTATTTTCCTAGGAAGTTTCTCTTGGCAAAGTGTTCTCTGGGAACTTGCTATGAACTTTATTAAGAATAGCTACCTGTCTGCTGGTGCTGGTAATTTGTTCTTATGCTGTACTGTTGCATAAATTCCAGTACTTTTTTGATGTCATATGATGTCCCAAAGAAATTTCAGCACTGTATTAACTTTCAGGAGTTTGTGCTTCTAATTAAGCTCAGCAAATGAGCTCTTTTTTCTTCATGCAGATATGAACCTGAAAATAAAATAACAAGACCCAAATATAGTGTAGTATGTTTCACAGTGTTAAAAATAATTAGAGAAGATAGAGAAATACATGGAACTTTAACTGATATGCATTATTTTTATCACTCTTTCCACTCGTACTTCAGTGTTACTATACTTCCCCCCCCCCCCCTTAAAAATTATCTTCTCATTCTTCCTTTTAATTTCTCACTCTCCGTTTAATTCTTTGTAGCACTTTCTGGGAACAGCCTGCTCCTATTGTAATATCTAGATTCATAATACATCATAATGTCTGTTTCCTTATTTCATACTTCTTTTTGCTGCTGGACGAATTCATTTGCCAGCACAATTGTATCCATAAAAAAGTCTTGCTGTTTAAGTTGTGGTACATGTGAAGTAAACAGAAGCAAAATTTCCTAACTGTCTAAAAACAGTAAGTTCTTGGCACTCACATCCCAAAAGCATTTTTGTGAATGTTGATGGAAAGCAAAGTGTCAACATCATAGCAAAATGCTGTGCAAACCATTCTGCCATGGTTTCCGTGGATCTTCAGTGCTAAATAGTAATTGGCTTCTCTACACCTCCTGTGCCTGCCTGCAGTTCTGATTATCTGAATATTTGACTAAAACAAAACTTAGGGTCTGGTCAGTGGTTTGGAGCAGCACTGTGTACTTTGGCTCATCACATACTATGATATATATTGAATCCCTTCACTAAAACAATAGTTTTCTCAAAAAAAAAAAAAAATGTGCATCGTTGTGTCCTTGTGTGCTTGTGTTGTTTGGGGTTTTTTTATCCCCCAAGCTTTCTAGACTCTGCCTTCGAATTAATTTTTTACTTAGATTTTCCTGCCTATTTGTTTTGGTGTCATCTGAGCCAGACAGAGCTACCTTATAAAATTCCTGTTTAATGACTTTAGCCATATGCTGTACTCACAAACACTTCTAAGTTTCATGAAGAATACAAAAGTAAACTAACAGGTGTTTCTTAACCAGGCTGTTTGTAAACAGAATCTGTGTGGAACAATTAGTCTGTGTGGAAACATTAGTCTGTGTGGAATACGTTGTAGTTAATTCATGGCAGAAGAGGAAAACAGCCATCAATTCAAATTTGGCAGGAAGCATAGAGGAAGCAGCATTGATGGGGGAAAAAATGAGATGCAAACCAATAAAAACTAAAACTTTACATTGAAATTCATCTGGTTTTTTTAGACTGGATTGAAGGTTTTTATTGCTCCCAATTAACCATGCAAATGCTGTCCAGAAAGGATTGCTGTTCTCCCATTTAGAGAAAAACTAGTGCGTCAAATGGAAAACTGGCATCTCATTTAGTATTTTATTGGTTGAAATGAATGTGCTTGCTATGATGTTGGGTTTGCCTCCAAAACTCTCATACTTTTGATGCTGGAAACTAATCATCGATCTGACAGTAGCATATGTGCTGGAGATGCATTCCACTGCTGCACTTGGGTTCAGCTTGTGTAGCCCAGGCTTCCAAGTTTGATCTTTAACCTGAGGTATGGATGTAAGAGAGGCTGAAATAATAGGACATTAATAAAATACATGAACCATCAAAAAAACCCAAGACAGGTAAATGACCTCACCTTGTTTATTTGCTTTTGATGGTCTGAGCTGTGTTTAGCTATAAAGTGCACCCTCAGAGAAGTGTGAGTTCAGCCAGCTCCTAGTAGTCTTCATGTTCATCAGCCCACTCTGGCCCATGAGCTGTCCTTGACATCCCTGAGCAGTCCCTTCTGTCCTCAGCTACCAGCTGGAGTGGTGTGTTTATGATGGCTGGAGGTGAAACTTGAAGTGAGTGACACCTTGTTTGCTTCTGAATTGGCCACTATTGATCCCTCGCAGGTTTCCGTGTGCTTCCTGCACTGCTGGCCCCAGCCAGTGCTCAGCCAGGGCTTCTGCAGACCAGCCTCGTTGCTGGCCTTAAAGTCCCTTCTTCTGGATGCTTCCTTGGCTGCAGTGCTTACAGTGCACTCAATAAGCTAACCTGTTTGTTGACTGGGACCACTACTCGTCATGCTAAGGATACCGTCCCTTTCTGCCAGTGCCCAGGAATTTGTCCCTTGTTACAAGCTGAAGTCTCTCGTTTAGCACCCAGAGCGCCCTGAACAGTTTCCTTGTTGGGTCAGGATGGCACCAGCCAAGATGGGTAAAGGTTTTTAGGACACATATGAAGGACGGCTGTGAAGCACAGCTGCTGTGGACAGATGCAAATGTTGTCATGTCGTTGAGGCCTGTTCCCGAACTAGACTGGTTAGGATTCAAAGGTGCAGCAGTTTCAGTCAGCTTAAGCTGTGCCCTGAGCGTGCTGCGCTCTGCCGCTGAGAATGTCATGACTTGGTTTGGCCAAATGCTAATAATACGTGTAAGCTCTTTGTGGCAAGGATCATCTGCTCGTCTGTTTTTGTCTAACGCCTCACCCCATGAGTCCTGCTCCGTGGCCAGGACTCCTAGACAGTATGTTAATACAAATAATAAATAACACTTACAAAAATATCACAGGCATTCCTGTGTCATTCACAGTCTGTTTTTAGACTGCTCTCCCAACTTGAGTCTTCAACCATGGCTTTAATCAATAGGTTTGTAATTAGCTTTATTCACACTGAATAATTTAAAATGTTAATATGCAAATTCAGAGGTAAGGAAAACCTTTTCTCAGTTAAAACCCAGAGAGGATGGTCACTGCAGAGGATCTCGTTTTTGATTTTTTTTTTGTTTTGTTTTACACAGAGACTGTTTTATTGCCCAGCCTTGAGAAGGGAAAGCCAACTACCACACTTTAGAAAGAAGTGCTTCCTTAGAAGCAAAGAGTCTACCTGCTTTGGGGCTGTCAAGTGATTTCACAAAGATGTTATTTATAAAACTATATAGGTAAAGGCTTAGTGTAATGATCGTTTACTTTTCTTTTTTGGACATAGGAGGTTTAATAATGTGAAGGATTCCAGGGATAACATTTGAAAATGGCAAAAAGAAAAACATTGCTGCTGCTGAAGGCCTAATGCTAGGCAGCTGAAATGTGAACTTGCCCTTATCATAGCATTAACCTTTACTATAAATGACAGAGTCTTTCCTTGGGTTGGGGAGGGCAGCTGGCTTCCAGGAGGAGCTCATTTTGTACCCGTGCAAAATGCAGGTTGCCCACTGGATTAATTTTTGGATTTGTTTTCAGATCTTAAATTGTCCTTCTATAAGTTCAGCCATGAGTTGCATTATGTTGATTTACTGACTCTGGTTGATTGAGTATTTCAGAAACGGCAAGCTTTTGAAGAACAATCTCTAAGTATCTGTAAGTATCAGAAAAAATGGTAGTTTAACAAATAAAATGCCATTCACTATGTAGCTTAGGGCTGCACTACATGAAGTAAAGAATCCAGTGCCTTCCTCAAGCTGTTGTCTTAGAAACGAAAGCCTCCTGAGCAGAATGACTTAAACTCTTCAGGACAAAGCCCACTGTTGAAGCTTATGACTTCTCTTAATAGCTGGGCAAATGCCATGTGCTCTGGAGGTGTGTACCATCTTCAGGAGTTTTCAGTGGAGGGGTTGGATGCCCTGAGCCTGCGAATGTGTCGCCTGTGACCTGTGTTAGAGATAGATCCGGGCACCTGCAATCTTTGCGTAACTTCTGTTGCAAAATCGATTAGTTTGCCAAGCAGGATACAAAAAGAAGCACCGAGCTGGTGTGCTGCATGTGTACAGGACAGCCACATAAAATAAGCAAAGCTGCGACTATGCGTGTCTTGAGGCTAAAAGAAGTATCAGCTTTTGTCCTTAACAAGAAAAACTAGACCTGAGGCTATGGTTATTTTCAGCTGTTCTAAAGTTGACTTTCCTACACCCTCTGCTATGCCAGCACTGGCACTCCTATGGCTATTAGCTGGAGTGGGCAACTGATCTGGCTGAAAAATACCCTTTTCCTTCACTTTATAGCGTGCAGCTGCACGGGCAGAAGGGAAGGAACAGGCTTGCTGTGTTGGCGGACGAAGGTGTCATTCAATCAGTTTAAAGTAGTTGCAAAGCTGCAGCTAGGGAGTTTAAACTTAGATGCAATCCTTAAGTTATTGGCCAAAATCAAAGGACACAGGGACCTGGGAAAGTCTCATCCCGAAATCCCCATTTTAAAGGTTGTCTGTGTTTAAAACTATACTTAGTAGCACTCTCACTCCCTAATTCTGGAAAGCCTTTCACAGGTTGGAGTCTGTAGGTCTGCACTATAAATACCATCTCTAATCCTCAACTGTCTTTTTCAGTGACATGTAGCCTCTACTGTAGGGAACAGCTAGATGCCAGTATTTATTTGAGAGAGTGAGAGCTAAATTCAGTGTAAACGGGGTTGACTGGAGTAAGAATATTTGCTGTATTTGCTGCTACCCTGCATTCTCACAGCATCCAAGAGGCAATTGCTGCTGCCCATAAAATCCACGTGATACGGTCTGGAGAATGTTAATAACCGGATAACAGTAGCACTGGAGATGTGAAAGGGGAGGGTACCTTCCCAAGAGCTCTTAACCTGACCAGTCCCCGGGAGGCAAGTGGGAACAAAAGTTTCCGCAGTGTGGTCAAACGGACAGATCTGCCACCTCAAAATGGGCCAGGGAGGCTCAAGCTTCCTATTACCTCTTCCTCTTGTGAAAAGGGGGCAAGCGTGAGTTAGCAACAGTCTGTTGTGACCTTAGGCTGAAGATGGTGGCAGAAGAATGCTGTCTCTAATCCCCTTCTTGGCTGTGAATCAACTCGGTGAAGTCTGTTGCAGTTTACGTCTGCTAGCAACTGTTCGTACTGTTTCTATGCTAAAAACCTTTCCAGGCGCTGTAAGTGGATTTCTGTCAGATGATGTGCATGTCACTAGCAGGAGCCTACGTGCTGAATGCAGATGATGGAACGTGTCTCACTCCAAAGATCCCATTGCAGTTGTTTCCCTGGCTTAAAGCAAACAGGCAAAAAGGCAAACTAGTGGAAAGCTAGTGTGTTAAAGATCTGTGTGCAGTGACTTCTTTGGTTTTAGAGCCCAGTGAAATTCTGCAGTCTGGTGCTGTGGTCAAGAGTTCATAGAGGCTGAAATATCTGACACTGAAGTCTCCTTGCCTTCTGCATTCCTCAGTGCTCCTGGATGAAAGCCACTCGCTTCCTGCTTGGCACGGTACTTCCCAATTGTAATGTGCTTCCTCTTAAATGTCCAGAGGTCTAATGATACTATTGTAAACCTGTTAAAATTAATGCTGCAGAGGAAGCAGCTTAGTTAATTGCTTGTGCAAAAATACGGTGGTAGGCTGAACTATCTGACTGGGGGACATCAAAGCCATTAACTATTAACCTTTTAAAAGCTGAATAGCCTCGTGATACTACATGGAAATCTGTCCCACAGCTTAGTATTACACATTCGTTTCTGGATAGGCAATATAACTAACAGTCTAGAAAATTAACACTGCAGTACAGAGATAATCGTCAGCTATTTGAAGTGGTGTCCTTCTGTTAAAGTCCTTTCTATTGCCACTTCTTTGTTTGCTTCTGCCTCCTCATCTTCATGCGGGAAGCACTGTTACTCAGATGGAGAACGTCTCTTTCTGTTCGGGGCAATAGTGTGCGCTGATTTATTACTGTGAAACCTGTGAAAGTCTTTTCAGACTTTTCAAGAGACAGTATTGAACTTGCTAAATGTGTGCGTGCATCCAAGTGTGTACTGAGTTCAGCTCAGCTTTTTTCAGTCCATTCTGTATGCTCCTTCATCACCTCGGCTTTTCTCTTTGAATTGTACTAGTTCTCATGCACAATTTAAAATCAAGCTTGTGTTTCCCCATGAGGCCGATGGTAAACATCACGCTTTTCCCCCCCTTTCTTTTCCTTTATAGTCGTAATGTTGGTATTACTTGCTCTCCTTTTACTGCAAGAGCTAGAGAGACGTTACTCGGCGTGTTGCAGAACTGTATGGGTGTGTTGGGAGGCATGTTGGACTGAGTGCCAGATGGGAGTCTCGTCCTTGCACCTGTTGTGGGGCAACAAACTTCAGGCCTTAAACTGATAGCCCGGGCTGCTGGTGCGCTCCTAGCTTCTTGCCTTTTATAACTCTTGGGGCGGTTGGGTGCTGTGCAGCTTGGCTGCACAGCCAACAAATCCCATGGGTGTTTCCAAACATTCCTGGATGTTTCTAATACCTTCTCTTAACGAAAGCTGCCTTGTCGCTGTTGTCCTTTGAATACCATTTCTAGTTTGGTTGGAAGGAGGCTTGCTGTTTTTTCCAAAACCAATCCTATCTTTACCACGCCTGCCTAGCAACAGCATTAGGGATCTTAGAGCTAATGCCTGGCGTTGGCTGAATGCATGAGTTGCCAGTAGGTCTTTGCATCCTCATCTTTGGATTCAAGCTCCGATCATGCAGTCGTAGAGGTTCCTGTGAAGCTGCTTGGTGAGCGCCTTCAGGGAGAAGCTGCAGGCCTGATTGCCCGGTGACAGGCACAAGGAGATGGAGCCCAGCAGCCACAACTGTAAAAGCTCAAGTGTCAGTGGGACGTATACTTAACCATGTAAGCAGCAGTGAGTCTTTGGCTGACTACGGGGGGAATCCAAGGTCATTTTGTCAACTAGAGAGGGCTGAACTGTGAAGCAGCTCTGTTTCCTTGGCCAGCAGTGCGTGGATCAGGAATGCTGGTCAGTGGTTTTTGGTTTTAACCTTTCTGTCCTTCCCACCTCCTGTCTCCTCCTGCCCCGCAGCCCATGGGGCTCTTGAGCCTGGTTTTCAGTCCAAAGCTGGCAGGCCTGCTAAGGCCTGATAAGAAGTGTGACGTTTATGTATTAATTTCTGGAGTTACAGGGATCAGCCACAAAGTATTAGCACCGCTGTACAGTGTATCTCCTGTTATTTAAAAGGGAGGATGGTGAATAGGTTCAGTTATTTGAGGTTTCAAGTAATCCAGGGCAATTTTCAGTGTAATTAATACATGTCAGGAATTTGACCCTTGTTGGGATAACAAGAAGTTCTGGATAACTGAGGCGATACTGTAAACAAGTCGTGAAAGTTGTGCCAGAAAACTGTCTGCACAGGTCAGTAGCACAAGCTAATAAAATCTCTCAACTTCTGATCTAGAAGAACAATTTATACAGCTTTTACTTGACATATGCAGAAGTAGAAAAAACCCTTTCTTTTGTACAATTATCGGATGTTTTCTTTCATTAAGTTTCTCCTGTTACCACTAAAGAGGTCAGACAGTAGTTGCTTCTTAAACCATAACAACTGCTTGAAAAGCATAACTTGAAATGCCCTGAGTGCGACATGCATCGAACACAGACACCCTGTTTTGCTGTGCTGTTTATTTTCAAAGAAAATACAAGCAAATTAAAAAAAAAATAATCAAAAACTACTGCTACAGGCTTGATACTATGTATTGGAAACAGTGTATATTCTGACATTTCAAAAAACAAACTATGAACCAATGCAGGAATTGCATCAGTCATTGGCAAAACTAGTTGCAAACTGGTAAATCAAACGGAATGGTCCTCAGAAAGCACTGTCAGAGCTTCTATAAAAGCCTATAAAGAGGCAAAGAGAAGTAAGTAGTAAATAAATATATGTTGTGCACCGAAAGAACACATAAAATTTGTTACTAAAGTCAATGTTTAGTAACAGACTTAAGTAAAAAAGAAACATGACAAAGTTTGTCATAGGAGCCTGGGTTTGGTTTTGTTCTGGGTTCTTTGAGAAACAGAGCCAGGCTAGCTTGATCTTCCTTCTTAGTGTGCACACCTGTATTTTATTTTCACAGTGCTGAATAGTGGCTGGGTGGAATCTGATATGTCAATGGACTAGGATTTTAGACAAGGAAGAAGCAAGATAATTACATGCTCTCGGAGAAGTGTTGCAGTCAAACAAAAATTTGAGTAAGCAAGGCATTACCTGAATTATAGTAGAATGGGCGATACTTTATCTTCAGCAATACCACACCAGTTGTTACTTGTTCTTTCATTCTGTCTAAAACAACCAAAAGAGCAAAAGTCAATCCAATATTATGATTAGTTTGAAGGGAGTTTAGGAGCTGTATCTTCAGATATGCCTGGCCTCAATTTCTGAGCATCTCACGTCTTTGAATGATACAGTCAGCAATGATCAAAATCCGTTTTCCTGCAAAGTAAGTGTCAAGCTTACTGTGGTATGAGTCTCTGCCTTCAGAAGTTTGTAATTAAGAAACAACACTTAGATGCGGTTAGAAAGGAAACAGAGAAACAGGTTACTTGTCAGCACAGTGGTATCAGCAAACCTGGGATCTAACTGCCGTTGGCTCTTTGTAGGCATAACTGTAATGCAGAATTTTGGGGGGGATAATGGAGTAGTTCTAGTGAAATTTAGAGGAGGCTACTCGTAAGCATGAGGACTGTGCATGAGAAAATACAAAATCCAAAATCTGCCTAGAGTCAGCACCTACAGTATTAGCCTAAGTTGGCTACTTCCCAGGGGTGTTTGAGACCTTAAATGCTCTTTAGTCCTTACCCTCTGGTTGATCAGAGATTAATCACTTGCTTTTTTAAATACTGTTACCCAATCTCTTGAGCCACCCAATCCTGATTAAAATTTACTTTCTAAAATATGATCTTAGAGAACTGAAACTCCTTGGATTCCAGACTTCTACATATTTTTTTTAAGAACCGTGAGTTCTTGGTGTTCTCGTAGTACTTGCATCAAAAACTCTTGCAGTTAGTTTATCTTCCCAAGAGTAGTTCACCTTGCTTAGTCTATTTTTTTTTTTTTGACTGAAATTTGATGGGCAATATTAGAAATCCAGCACTTAAGCCTGCGTACAAACTAGTATATATGCAAATTGCAGACCAAGAACTTCAAAGATTGTGGTCAGTATTCTCCATCACAGATTCCAGAAGATTTGTTCTCTTTGTATAACAGTATACAAATATTCTTGTCCTTTATAACTTTACAATACAAGTTGGAGGAATAGAAGTGCCAAACTGAGGTTAGGAAGTGGGTGGGAAGTAAATAAGAGGAAAAACGGTCAACTGCTCTATTCAGGATAATGGAAGGTGGAGTTTGGGATATGCCAGAGAATGGAAAACCCTGGATAACCTCCATGTGGTGGGTGTGGGCAACTCACTGAACAGCGGGCTTGGGTTCGGCAGCAGCATCTATCACCCTGGCTCAGCACAGACACAGGACAGCTCTTGCAGGAGAGCCACTTGACGCCAGCGCCTTTCCCATTTGGGGGCAAGTGGCCCAAAGGCATGAGATCAGCTTAGCAGTGCAGCATAGCACACTTAGGGATTTCCAGGTAGCCAAAACTCGGCACTGGTGAGGCCGCACCTCGAGTACTGTGTTCAGTTTTGGGCCCCTCACTGCAAGAAGGACATGGAGGTGCTGGAGCGTGTCCAGAGAAGGGCAATGAAGCTGGTGAAGGGTCTAGAGCACAAGTCTTACGAGGAGCAGCTGAGGGAGCTGGGGTGGTTTAGTTTGGAGGAGGCTGAGGGGAGACCTTATTGCTCTCTACAACTGCCTGAAAGGAGGTTGTAGCGAGGTGGGGGTCGGTCTCTTCTCCCTAGTGATAAGGGATAGGACAAGAGGAAATGGCCTCATGCTGCACCAGGGGAAGTTTAGGTTGGATATTAAGAAAAAATTCTTCACTGAGAGGGTAGTCAGGCCTGGAACAGGCTGCCCAGGGAAGTGGTTGACTCTCCATCCCTGGAGGTACTTAAAAGACAGGTAGACATGGTGCTTAAGGACATGGTTTAGTGGTGGACTTGGCAGTGCTAGGTTAATGGTTGGACTCAATGATCTTAAGGGTCTTTTCCAACCTTAATAATTCTATGATTCTATGAAAAAGCCCCACAAAGTAGACGCTGCTTATGTGCTAGCTGACTCTGCAGGCTCTGTGCAGTCATACGCAGAGCATGCGGCATGCTGAAGCCCCTGTGCAGCTCTGGGCTGGCGGTCATGTGCATGCACAGGCACAAAGAAAGTGTGTGCCCAGGGCCTGGTGCCTCCTGGGTGGCTGGGCTCCCTGTGCTGCAGTTTGGGCAGCGTTCCCGCATCACCTAAGGAGGTTGCATAGCTCTGTAGCCCCTGTATTTGGATGAGGCTACATCGGCTGACCTTATAAACTGCAGGTAGCTCTTAGTAGGGTCTCCAGATTTAAGGGGTGATTAGCTTCAGCACAATGCTGAGCCTCAGCTGGGTCCATGCATTCAAGCAAAGGCAGTATGGCGTCTGATGAATATTCTCCAGTTGCTAGGAAGGGCAGTGTAGAGGTGCTTGCCAAAGCCAATAAGTCCCGCTGGCCTTGAGCTGATTTTGGGTAGCCATGTGTAACATTTGCGTTCTCCAGAAATCTGTGTCTGCGGGAGTGGTTTGGAGACGTGAGCTGGCTGCGGACTGGGGCTCTGCAGTGATTTGAATCAGCTAAATTGCTGGCGGCTTCTTGTTGGCTCTGGAGCTAGTACAGCTGCTTTTATGGCCCGTGAAGTCTGGCCTAATAATCTTGCTGGACTCTGCTGGTTCTGTTGTGTAGATACACCTCTCTGATCAACCAGCTGAACTTCAAGTCCCTCTGTTGAGGAAAGGAAAAAATCATATTTGCTTTAAATTTACCCTTTTCCTTTATACGCTCTGATCGGCTAAGTTTTACTCTCATCAGCTAATGTGGCTTTAAATTGCAAAGGTTTTCAGAAGTAGCGGGTGAGGATTTGGAAGCTTGTTGTTTGAGGGTGCACGAACATCTCTGCTACCTTTACTTGTGACTGTTCTGAGCAGGAACCACTGGTTAAATTTAAGTTGGCTATTCTGCATAGTCCATCTAGGTTTGCAGCTACCATAGCTTCATGAATAATTGTGCCAGTTCCTGAATTATATCTGGGGAATGCTTTACTGATGGTTGAAAAGGGACGGAAAAGAAATCACTGCCAGACTGTTGGGTAGCTCATCTTGCTGTGAATATTTACCATAAAAAAACCACAAAACTGGAGATATTAAAGATGACTGACAGTTATGGCCATGCTACCTAGACACCAAATTTATGGTTTCAAATCTGAGAAACAAACAACAGATACACAGATTGGGTGTTGTGGTATTTAGTAATTTAGGCAGTTACACTATATATGGTCACAGTTAAGAATGGGCGCTGATTTTACTTAGCACAGATAGTTTGGTTGTCTGTAAAATGCACTTGCATCAAATTGAAAGTTATTGATCTTTTCTACACCTTCCTTTTCCTCACTGAAATCATTCTAGACATCTAAATGTGAAAGCTTTCTATTTATTTTTTTTTACTGGAAGTAAAAACAATAATGTAGATTTTCCAAGTGGAACGTACTGGAAGTTAATTCAGTACAAAGAGCCAATTAAAAAAAAATAGCGTTTTTTGGACAGCTTCTTTTAGAAGTATTTGCAAGGAAACCCCAACCTGTACATTAAAGAAGTCCAGTATGTTTTATGTAATGTTGGCATGAAAATGCAAAGGCGGGGGGGGGGGGATGTATGTCAGGTATCATGTAACAGCAGCAAAGAGATTTCTGATGTTTATCAGACCTTGAACACCACAGATTATTAAAACATATTCCTTGGCAATAAAGAGTAGATGTTTAATTTGAAAGGAGAAATGGAATTCGTTGCTTTTTTTGCTGAGGTCACGAACTGAGCAGGAATGAGTCCTCCTTGGCGGTTTCTCTATTTTGCTGTTTGCCTTGGGGAATAGAGATTTGGTCTGATTTTAACAGCTACTGCCAGGCCCCCGGCCCCCACAGGCAGCTTTCTTGCATCTTCTGAGGCCCACCTACAGCAGTTGTACTTGGACATTGGGACGCAGAGGCCCTCCAGCAGCTCCGGCTCCATAGTATCCTGATCCTTGCATAGCGGATTGCCGTCTTTGCTGAGAGAAGTCCGAGTATTGGCCAACTCTTACTATTTTTTGGCTTTAAATGGAAGATAGCTTTGTGTAATATACCAAGCAAAAGAGAACATACACCATAAAAGAAAGGGGCAAGAAAGTAAAGTCGTGTTAGTAGTGAGTAGCTGCTGCAATTAGAAGCGTTATGAGGCTGCCAGGCGGTGGTCACACATTGACTTTCAGAGGTTTCATGTCAAATTGCTTTTAATTTTAGGTACCAATTTCTTTTGTACCTTTACATTTTCAAACCTTAAAAATAAACTCTACAAAATTTCAGCTGTTCTATGGCCCTGGATGTTCAAAGTTTTGCACTTAGCTAGTTCAATACAGCTGGATGCAGCAAAACTCCAAATGAGATTCATCATGCACATATTTTCATAAAAATCCTGTATTTTCTGGGATTATACAACTTCAATGAAATCTGCTTCTGTGCCTGAATAGGAAGATAGCTGATAAATGACCAGGGGAAGGTAAGAAATGAGGCTATAACTTCAGTAAAGCTTTGTGTCTCTGATTAATTAGGTTTTGTGTATCAGAAAAGCATCGTGTGTAAATCTCACTATTGCTCATTTCCAGTTACCTTCTTTTGTCCTTGCCATCTGCTTTGGATGTAGTGAGAGAGGAAAACTAGAAACAGTCTGTAGTGATCACGGCTTGAGAAGTGTTTTTTCAGATAGTCATCTCTGAATGTGCATGCAGGTACACTGGTTATGCTTTAAGTTACCTATACTGGTTTATAATAGAATATGCTGGTCAGGTAATCAGTTACCCTCAGACACACCTTTTCAGGTGGAGAGGCTCATGATGCACAGGATTTTTCCTCAGGTTCTTCTCTGCTAGCCCCACTCCACCCCAAGGGTCCTGTGCCAAGTTGCATCGACAGTTCCCTGGAGCCTGGTCCCTTGAATAGTCAACACTGCTCTTCCTGGAAAACGAAGTTATTTTCTCTACAGTCGAGTCAAAATATAGAAAGCAGGCATTGGGTAACAGTGCCCTGCAATATCAAATATGATCAAAGGGATCCCATGAAGCTTTGAATCTGTGGGCAGAGAAGGAAGGCAGGGTATGTGAAAAAAGGTAGTATCTTTTAGTAGACCTGCTAATGTAATTAAGGAAAACATGGAATAATTTTTAGCACGTAAATCTGCTATGCATAGGTAATATTCTTTACCACCATAGTACAATATCTTAGCAGGAACACATAAATAGCTTTTTAAAAGCATCTGTTGTGCCATGGCTTAACACACGATTGCCCTGACAGCAGTCAGGAAAGGCAAAGGTTTGTTCAGCAGTGTTTGGTTGTAGTTGATGGCTGTAACTAACACGTAAAGGGCTTATCTGTGTTGGGGCTTAAGCTATTTGCAGTGTTCCTTTGGATTCCCCCAGGGCTGTACTTTTTGGCTATATCACTCAGGAGGTAATTCAACTTTATTCATCTATGAATCTCCCCCTTTTTTTTTCTTTTTTAAATGCAGGGTGATAAGCTTTAACAGTACGTGTAGTGAAAAAAATGTACTCTCCCATATTTAATGCTCAGGTTAGTTTCTTTGATGGTCCCATTGCTTGAACACCCCTGACTTATAGACTGGTTTTGTTCTCGCAATATCTGCTGTAGTAGTTCTTATAATTTTATAATTCTAGATTTAAAGTTTAGGTATTTTTTTTTTTACTTTAAGCAGTTTGTTTGGGATAGCTGCCTTTTGAGATCTTCTAAATCCATAGTCAGATTGTGTACTTTCCGTAACACTTTATCGTGTCCTGATAATTACACACAAATAAACCAAACTTAGAAAACAGCATGTTCTCCTTAGTTGTGAATTTCTTGCCTGTTTTTATATTGTGCTGTAGAGCTCAGTTGTGGGGGCAGCGGCTACGGGGATGGGCTGAGAACGGAGAGTGTCCAGTTTCCCCAAGAGGACGTCCTGAGGGAAGTGGTGTAGCACTAGCTGTGGTTTCAGGGTTCCTTGAAATCTGTGTTTAGGTTAGTGATACTCCCAGCACTCATAATGTGAGTGCAAATAAAGGTCAAATCAGTCTTCGTGACCTTTTTTCCCCTCTTTCAGATAGCTCAACTCTTGCCAGGAGGATGGGTAAGAAGGGGTAGATGCCACAGATTCTGAGCTCCAGTTGCACTGAGAACATTGCTGTTGCGATGTTTCTTTCCTTCTTGTCTTTTTTGTAGCTGTTTCCCCAACCTGTTCTGCGGTAAGTTTTGTACAGACTCACTTCATAGCCCAACCAACAAGGCAGAGCAAGGTAAATAACAGTCCTTTCCATCACAGGACAAGGAACCATGCTTTGGTTTTTTGATGGTGCCTCTCCTGTCCTTGTGTTTATACCCATCTGACTCTGGATTTGCAAGGTGAATTCCCAGCAGCTTCTAGGAGTACTTGCATAGTAAAGTAAAAGTAAAGTAAAAGTAAAGTACTCACATACTTTACTGTATGTGAGCTTGTTTTTAACCCTGCTTTTGGTGAGCTTTATTCATCAAAAATGTGAAAAGTGGGTAACAGAAGAAGTCGTGAAGCTGAGGCCCCAACCTTCACAAGCCAAGTGCTGTCATCTGGTACTAAAAAGCTGCAGAGAAGGGATGGAAATGTTGTCCTCTTCCTTGGCCATAGCATGGCTGTTACCATAGCATATGGCATCAGATAGGCACCCCCTCTCCAGATCTGACATCTGGCTGACATCTGGCTGTGATTTCATCAGCATGGGAGCCAGTGAATAGCCTGGAAATGCTTTGGGCTTTTTTCCCTGCCTATGTTCTGTCTTCATTGCTGTAAACAAAGCCATCTTACTCAGGGTGTATCTCGGGTTTGGCAAATGGGAGGGAGTGCTGATCATCTGATTGCTCTCTCCCCCAAAGACAGGGATGTTGACTGAGCCCCCATTTGTTCAAATGTTTTATTTGTGCCTTCAGGGATAATGACCTGATGCAGCAAGGAGAAATATCGGGACCTACTTAACTAGTGAAGTCATAGGGTCAGCCTTGTGCTCATGCTGTGTGCACCCCTCCCTCCCCCCGTGGTTTGCTTTGCCTGTTGAGTTGAAGGCTGCTCTTGCTCATGTCCTTTCGTGTGGTCCCCTCCCATTATTTTCTTCTTTCGTTCCCTGTTCTCCTTTCCTGTCCACAGTGTCTCTTCCCTCCTTTTACATCATACCATGCTGCAGGGATTTTAAGCTCATTTTTAAAATTTGCAGAAATAAGATACATCATCCATTCTGTACCCAGCGTGAAATTTTCACTACCTGCCCAGGACCTCCAGTGCCATTTTATATTCTGATCTCTGTGCATTTGCCTTTCATTATACGCAATATGGCCATTCCTCTTTGAGGATTTTAGTTACAACCATCATACAAACGATAGTAATACACTGCATTGCATAAGAGGCTTATAAATGTGGTTGAAATTTGTTACAGGGCACAGATCTTAAAAAGCAAATAATCTGATGGTGAAGGACAGATATAGGAAAATGTCAAAGACAATTTGAGTAGTGCTGCTGTGCTTCTGATTTTCTGAAGGAATTGCAAGCTTTCAATTTTAAACATTGTGCTTGTTGATATCTGGAGGACAAGTGTACTCACAATTTGATTTGCATAACACATTTAATTCATTTTGGGCTTGTTTTTTAGAGCGCCCCCCCCCCCCCCATCAATTCTCATGGGAGTGATTTTGAGGGGGGTGGGTTGTTACTTATTTTCAGTTTATTAATGTAGATTGAATGTGCTTGTGTTTTATATAAGACTAATGATTGGAACTACTAGCAAAAGATTGTGCTGGATGCCAAAGATGCTAAGGGCAGCTCTCTGAAAAGATACATGAAGTATGTTCCTTCCTTTACCCAGCTTTTCCTTCAGACTATCAAAGGAGGATAAATTTTATACGACCAAAGTAGTGTAAAGTAGTGGTATCAAAGTTGTGCACTATCTTCTTGCTCTAGGCACTTGCATTTTTCCGACCTAGTCAGCCTGCTTGGAAGCAGCAGGATCTAAGCACCTTGGTAGGAATTTGGCATTTCCAGCTGGATCTACTGAACGTTTTCTGGCAGTCTTAGATGCTATCTGAAGATTGCTTAGAGCCACGTTTGGGGTTTCTGGTATGTTTTGTGTAGTTGCAGTATGCTCCCAACAGACCCATTTTCTTCACAGAGTTTTTAAGGCGGTTTTTGCCTTTCTGTTAAGGGAGCGGGGCTGTTGTTTGAGGAGACGCATCTTTTCCTTGTCGATTGCCCCAAAAGAAGCAGAAAAAGGCTTGGCTTTCTTTGCAAAGAGAGTCTTCGCTGCCTCCTGTGCGGAGCTGCTGAAGGTACGGCTGGTCAGGCCTCCTGGCCTGCTGGTGCTGCCGGCGAGCCGGGCCCTTCCCCCTGCCCTGCCGGCAGCCCTGCCTGCGGAGCGGGACGCTTCCATCCCCTGCCGGGCTGCGTTGCTCCCGCCCGTTTACCCTCACCATCTCTCTGTTTATTCTCTGGACCCTTTTTTTTTTTTTCTTTTTGCCGTCGGGGCTCTCAGGATTCCACGCAGGGCGAGCGCTCGCCTCCTTTGCCCTTCCGCAGCCGCCGGCCCGCGGGGGCGCCGTGGCTCGCCGCCCGCAGGCGGGAGCGCAGCCCGCCGCCGCCGCCTCTGGGGCCGCGGGGCCGGGGGCCGGGCCGCGCTGCCCGGGCCGCAGCGCCGGGGGGCGGTGGGTGGGCCTGGGGGTGCGGCTGCCGGCCGCCCCGGCTGTCATTCCGGCCGCCCCGGCTGTCATTCCTGCCGCTCCGCCCGTTTATTGCGCTTTGGGAGGCGAGGGTCGGGTCGGGCTGACGGGCCGGTAAGTCCTGCTTTCCCTCCCTGCTCCCACGGTCGCTCTCCTTCTGTTTTTCCCCACGTAGCGTTTAATTTTCATTAGGTGAGGCTGTGGTGTGCCAGAATCCTTTTGGGGTGTGCGCAGCCTTGTCTCCCCTTCCTACTCTGGTGGGGCTTGCCTGCAGTTCTGGGGTGCTGTCATCCGTCATCTTCTGCAGACTAAGCATCCCAAGTTTCTAAGTGACCGTGTCCTGGCTGCGATCGAGTTGCTTCCAAATCTATTGATTTGGAATCTGTCACAGAAAACAGTGTTTTGTGAAAGTGTAGTTTTACTGTAGACACAGTAAAGCGTACTGTATAAACAGTAAAGCGTATATATACAGCAAAGCATATTGGATAAATTGTAAAACATTATATATATATACATATGTGTGTGTATGCATATATATACATATGTGTATGTATATGTGTGTGTGTGTGTGTGTGTATATATATATGAAAATATGAAAAGTTCCCAGCCCCTCTCATAAAAGTTCTTGCCTGGTGGACTTGAACTGAATATTTCAGTGTTTCCTTTCCGTCTGCTTGTGAATCAGTCAAGATCCATTGCTGTTATGTAACTAAATTATCACCACTGATTATTTATATAAAATGGAAAAATGAGGGAATTAGGAAGAAATGTTGAGAGTAAACAAAAGGCTTTTAAGAGGCTGTTTCGGAAATTGCTCAGAAAAGCCGTTTGGAAAAATATATATATATTCTTATAAAATCTTCCAATTTTTTCTGGAACAGGGAAGATTTCAGCATTCCAGAAATGAAAAAGGCCACCTGTTTGTCTGCAGCTGTCCTGCAAAACAGTGTGGTGCTACTGGCAACTAATAATATCTCCAACTTGCAGAAGCGGCATGCACTTGGCATTTTATTCAGCGTTCTGTGCAGATACACAGCTTGGCTTGCTTTTGTTTTCCCTGAGTTTATCTGTATATCTCATCCAGGCCATGTAGTAGCACATCTGACAAATGATGGTTCCACAGTGATAAGCTGCAGGTCTGATTTGCAGCGTAGATACAGTGAGAATATTTTGTATACTATTGTGGCAGATGAAAGGAATGGAAGTGGGCCAAATTCAAGCTGTTTGCCATTGCATCTGATCAGCAGATCCTATGGAGAGAATTTGCCTGCTGTGAATATTTGATTCTCGCTAGCTTGACCTATCTTGTGTGTTGGCAGTGCTACTGTGTGAATTTGTGGTGGCTTTCCAGGGTGTCTGTCCTGCACAACTGCCAATTTCTGAGTTGTTTTTTTTTTACAGGGTTAAGGATTTTGTTCTCCACTTCATGTGGGTGCAAAATGACCTAATGCTATACAGTAAACATCTTTTCAAATTTATAGCACATGGGTTATCAGTCTTCTAAAAAAAAAAAATAATTATTACAAGTGAGCAGCATACTGTTTCTTCCTCCCTCCCTCCACCTTCATGGAGGTGTAACTCCTCTGCCTCCCATTCTCTCGGCATTACGTGCAGGTGGTTGTCCTGGCAAAGTGATTTTGTAGACGTGAGTCATGCAGGTTACACACCAGAAAGGATGAAAAGGTGGCAGTGTTGAAATGGAGTTGTGAGAGTAGGAGCAGCTTTACAGTCCCTTCTTTCCCATGCATCCTTTTGACTCGGGGAGTCCGTGCCCCACACTCCTGTTCATCCTTCCCTGCTCCTCCCCGGCCCTTCTTGCTGGTTCGTGGCTGGCTTTGCCCAGGAGTTTGTAATGTTCTGTGTGTTGGCTAATTTTTCTGTTCTAAAATTCAGCATAGCAAAACATTTACATTAATAACTTCTGCATTTCTAATACTTACAAGTAAATGACATTGCTTATAGTGCTGATCTAATAGTAACTGTCAGGACTCTGCTTAGGCTAGCAGAAAAGGGTTGGGGTTTAACCTGTCAGTGTATCCTGAGCTTGTGTCCTCTGTCTGCCACCACACTGAAGCATTTGTCGTCTGTAAGCAGCCTGTTTAGAGTTTGTGTCATTTTATAGAGAAAACCTAGATAAAATTTTAGAGGTATCTATAGATGATAGATTTATAGATCTAAAATTTTATGGACAAAAAAATAGATAAAATTTGCAAAAGAAATTTAGACTGTAATCTGTAAGCTCGCTCTTTCTCTGGGGGTACAGGGACAAAAACCAGAAGATTTTTGATCGAATAGTGGTGTGGACTGAAAGCAAGAGGAGCCAGCAGGAGACAGCTGCAGGTCCTCTGGGGCTGTAGGAAATGATGTGCTGACCAAGTGACCCATCCTCCGTCTATTCAATTCTGCAACTGCAGCAAGTAACCACTCAGAGAGAGGCCATATCGTCTCCATTTAATGTGTTGAGGAAATTCTGTGTTAGTGCCTTGTAGGGGCTGCCAGAGGGACTGAATTCTGGCCGTGTGTCTTCTGAGACCCCTGTAAAAGATACTGCCCTGTTAACTGAGGCACAGCAGCTGGCCGCGCTGCGATCCTTGCCATTGCAAGTGTGACCCATTTGCGTGACCTATTTAGCTATGCCAAGTTGTAAGGAGCTGGACATGCACATTCAGTGCGTATTTTCAGTCCCTTACTTAGGTAAGGATGTTTTATATATGTTGCTGTTTGTAAACGTTTTTTGGGTTGTTTTCTTTTTTAGTTTCTTTAACAGCAACAAAGGAGTGGCACTTTAGAATAGGTGACTAAAAACATTGTGTACTTAGAGATAACAGATATGGAACTATAATTTCTCTCAAAAAATTTAAGCAAAATTTTCTGAGACCTGAAGAAACCAGGACTTGGCCAATGCAAGGTGTAGTAATCCAGAGAGAAAGCTTTCCTGGGAGCTGGGTCTTCATGATAAGACTCCTTTCTCCTTTTAGTGACTTAGGAGTGGTATTGTCCAGTGTCTCAGTAGAGCTAACAAATAGAAATTTCAACTGTAGTGAAGCAAACCAGGAAAAGTTTAGTTTTGCAGCAGCATGAGATACATTTTGGCTTGGGGATGTGCAGCCTAGGCAGGTTTACCTGAATATCTGTCACCTGAAAACAATTTCTTTGTTGGCTTTTTTTTTTTAATCATTTTAGGCAAATTGCTAGTTTTAGGACCACTGGGAAATAAAACTATGAGATTGTTAACAGAAGCAAAAACTTTTAGTGCTGACTAATTGCATCTTGTTAACATGCGTGGGTTATTTATGCCCATATAAGATACCAGCTTTCTGAGGAATTGTTGGGGTGATGGTGTTACTGACTGTTGGCGTTATTCTTACGACAACCACCAAAATAAAAGCATGTAAGAAAACAGGCATAGGGTGGTGACACTGTTTGTTTTGGGTTTTTTTTGAGAAGTGGGCATTCGTTCATCAACAGAAGAACTGAGTTTCCAAACTACATGTCTGCCAAATGGCTGATATTTTTGTTACCGCTTAGCATAACTTCGATGTGAACTTTTGGCATAAAGATGGGTGCAATTAGTTATCCCTGGAGTTTCTGCTCCTTTGATTGTTTTCTAAACCTATTAGGTTACTGTGTCCTGTATGTCCTGTATATTTTTGTTGGGAAATATTGTTAGGAACTTTTTTTAAATGCTTTTGCATTTTTATTAGATTTACACATCATTCCACCCACCATTTGGAAGTGACCAGAACTGTCCTCCATCAAAGGCTAAACACAAGAGTTATTCATGTTGCAGTTGGAAAAATTATAATGCAAACAGTAAGCCAGATGGGGAATTTTACAAGCATCTTTTCATGTCATGAATGATGCTGTCTCTCTGGGTTATGGGCTCTCTGCTCTTTCGACTGCTGTTCCTTTCCCCCTGGCTCCCTTCCAGAGCTGTTAAATTTCAGCCAGGGAAGAAAGGGACATTTGGACTCCTCTAAATTTCCAAGTCCGTATTTTTTTGCGGTGTGGCTGGTGACAGCGAGCTTTGTGTGCAGGAGCATTGGCATGCGGAGAGCTGGAGCGATTAGCATGCTGATGGCTGTGCCCCGACAGAATAAACAGGGCTGCTCTCGCCGAGCTGTGGCCATGCCACCCAAACAAAACCCTGGGAGCAGATGCGGGGAGAGCCCTGCTCACGAACCCTGCTGTCACACAGGGTGGGCAAGAGCTGAACGCTGCCCAGGCTCCTCTGCTTCCCAGTTGTTACAAAAATGGAGGTCTCTGCCCCACGCTGTGCTTCTGCTCCTCGCTCACTCTTCACGTGGCAGCTTACCTCCAGTTGGAGGTTGGAGGTGAGAGGCCTCAGAGAATATCAAGCTGTACATCATATCCTTACTTGTCCACACACCTACTATTGCAGCTGCTGATCTAGCAACGTATCTATCTAAAAACTTGTTCTCTACTGACCTTAAAGATTTATCCACATAAGAAAGATTCACTGGTTCTATAAAAGGGGGGTGGTGTACATGCATATGTGTAAGTAAGTATAAAACATATATTAAATGTATATGCACGCATACAGATTTAATCCCCTCGGTGCAAACCCATGTGTCATCACTCGTATTTGGTTTGAAAGAGGCTTATATCAGTTTGTGCTTAATCTCTCTTAGTTGCTGATTTTTATTTTTTACACTCTGAAAAGTGTAAATCCTCCATAAAAAGTGTTACAAAATTGGTGGTGTTTCTTCTTACAGACAGTGGTCATGTAAAGTGTAGCTTCAAGCATTTTGTCTGGGGAGAAGGCACCTACCTCTCTTTTCCCAGTGGCTTCTGGCTGGTTAAGGTTGGAGAAGCAAGAGGCTGGTTGTGTTAACTAGGAGCAACTGGCTTGTTTGTATCGACAGGCAAAATGTTTTCTGAACAAACTGCTTGTTTAAATGGCAATGGGCTGTTTCGTATCTACCCTTCCTCCTGCTCCCTTCAGAAATCCAGCCTTTTCTTTTCTGCCCCGTAACGTGCTGAAGCCGTGTTGGCAGCCTACAGCAGTAGATGGGGAAATCAGCAGGGCTTTTTCAGTTACAGAAGTTGCCAACATTGGGGTTTGGAAAGAGAAGAGTCAACAAGCTCGTTGCAGTTACATATTTAAAATAATTTAAAAAAAAGTTTTGTTTCATATTTATTTGGTTTTCAAACAAAACATGTACTGACTTCTAAAACTATGTGACTGGAAATGTCTTTGGTTCTTCATTTAACTAATGATACAACTGTTTGTGAGCTGTTACTGAGTCAGGGAGAGGTTGGTTCAGTAGGATTATTTTTTTCAATGAAGAAGAGTTAAAAGTATTTTATTTTTTTGCCTCGTTTCAGGATAATATCATCTTATTCTTAAGAGGCTGCAAAGAGCTGGGACTTAAAGAATCTCAGCTTTTTGACCCTGGTGATCTGCAGGACACATCAAACAGAGTAACCATCAAGTAAGTACAACAGCAGTTTGCGATTAGCATGTTACAACCTCAGATGCATGTGATGCAATAGTAAATATTTAAAGGATGAGCAAAAAGGCTATAGAATTGTCATTTGTATAAAGCAAATAGGAAGCTGAGGTTTGGGAAACCTTCGGCACTGGGAAGAATACATTGTTCCCTTCACCAGGCTTTCTCTAAGGGTTGTTATTTTTCCCAGAGAGATCAACCACAGCTCTTTTAAAATACTGTTTTAGTTACGCAATGAGATTCTGTGGGACTTAGGGGTTTTCCTGAGTCTAAATTGATGGCATTCTTTTTTGTCTGTCCAACTAATGAACTGTATAGGCTGGGGGGAAAAAAATCACAGCTCTGTTATTTCAGATTAAACTGTTTTGAAAATGCATTATAGGACATTTATAGGCCTCTCAGACTCTACAAGATGCAGACATGAGCATGGTCTGTTTATTTTCTAACAAGAACTATAGGTTAGGACACTATATTTGGGCTGAGGATGTCTGTGTGAACTGTGTGGACCGAAAATGCCACAGTTTAGATACCTTTTCACCAAAGCCACACACCTACTACCACACAAATAACAACACACATAGTAAGAGGTTTTCCTTCCTAATAACTAATTCATGTTTTTTGGGGGGTGAAGTGATTTTTTTTTTTTAAAATCTTCTTTTAATCAACAGCTTTTTAGCCATGGTATGTGCACATCCCTCACTGCAAAGAGTACTTGGTGCTTAGACTCCAATGCTTGTATTTTCAGCATTTCACCCCACAAAGTGATTTAAAATACAGATGTGAAACTGGCACAGGAAGAATTACTGACTTGCCTAAGGTCACACAGAGCAGGCTTGAATCAAAGTCCATATAGTCATAGACTGAGGTCTTAAATGGGAACTGTTGTCCCTTTCAGGGAAGACTTTGTCACTGTGGACTAGACGAACAGAAGCAGTCAAACTGTATTTTCCTCCCATTTATATTAATGGCAATCAAGCTCTCCACCCCCCAAAAGCAAGAGCACCCCACACTTTTATAAAATTAACAAAATTTGTAATTGGTGTTATTTAGAAGTTTTCCTGAAATTTTTGGGGTGATCATGTGTAATATTAAAAAGTTATTGCTCTACAGACAAGCAAATACTGCTGAGTTGATTGAATGGCCTTGTTTCATTTGCCCAAAAAGATCACTAATGAAATCCTGGTCAGGCATATCCATTTTAGAAAAGTATATGGAAACAATTTACTAAATTTCAGCGGCATTCCATTTTTTTTCCCTTCTGGCAGTGGAAGCTGGGCAAGTTTTCATGGTGTTCAAGCACTGTCTGGGAAAATTCAAAGGCTCTGAAAATTGAATTGGCCAGCTTCCTTGTTTTAAGGAATAGTCTCCCACTTTTTGCTCCCTTCCAAGTTTCTGGCTCTAATATGATGTTCTTCTTGCCTGTACATAGAGGGGGCTATGTAATGTATTTCTCCTGAATCTGGTAATATTGCAATGAAAGAGGTTCTTCACAACGTACTGTAAAATCATGACAACGAGTGGCTGGAGAGAGTTGCAAAACAATCCTCAATCTCCACATAAAACAAGAGAGAAAGGGTCTTTCTGGTAAGAACCTTGATCTTTTTGGGTTGAGGATGGTGGAGTGCCTCAGAGGAGGCAGGCTGAGAGGCTGGGACTAGCATGGAGCTCCAAGGAGAGCTGTCCAGCACCTAAGCAAGTTCAACCAGGAGTAATACACTCTGTGGAGCTGGCTTGGCCCCCCGCTGAATATGATGCTAGATAGATGTGAATTGTCTCGCTGGCATGGATTTTCCTCCCCATCAACTCTTCAGAGAAAGCAGCTGTGGAAATGAGCCAAATGTTTTCCTAGCACTGTCCAAGTTCACGCTGAGTGACTGAGTTGAGGTGTGCAAGCCAAGTCCATGACTGTTGTAAAGAAATATGTTCAAGACTGTCTTCTGCTAGCTAGTTCCCAAAGCATGAAGGTAATTTCCTCCCCCCCTCTTTTGCAGACTTTTGGGTTGTTTTTTAAACATGGTAAAAATAGTATTTGTTCTATAGTAAAGGATGAATATGACATTATTGAACATGATTAAGATAATGACATTTTTAACAATTTTTTTCATATAGATGTTAATTGAAGTATGCATTAGATCTATTTTTTTTGGAACATTTAGCTTATAAAAGTTATGAGCTAATGCTGTAAAGAATTTCTTCTTGACTTGTTAAACAAGACTCTTTTCCACTGCTATTTTATTAAGAAAAAAAAATAGGACTGTGTTGTTTTTCTTAGTACGTGGGTATTGGTGGATAAAACTTTGGCTTAAAAACGATGTTATCAAAAATACTTTGGTTTAGTATTGCCTATATTTAGGCTTTCGTTGTTCTCACAGATTTAAGTACATTTATTTTTGTTTTTATCAGGTAACCTTTAATGCTGGAGTGAACTTACTGTTATAATAGAAGGCAATTCCATTATAAATAATCAGGAGACTATCTGTACTAAATCTGAAGTGTTTTTATTTATTTTTCAGCACCTAAATGTGATACGCATTTCCTCCATTCTTTTTTTAATGGTTTCTTTGCTGAATTTTGAGATGTTGATTACGTTTGTGCAAACTTTGTGCTTTGTTGTTTCTAACATAAAACTTCCACCCTTTGAACATTGGTGAAAAACTAAGTTGAGAAGGTTGCCAATGTCTGAGTGCTCAAGTATACATTCAGAAGATAAATATGTCTTTCACAGCAGGTTCTGTCGCTTCACACGTCTACTTTGTTCTTTGTGATGCTTGTTTCCACAGAAGCACCTGCTCCATTTCCGTAATATTTGCTGATGATTTCCTCGGCCTCCTATGCATGTTCAGTTGCTTCCAGGATCTGTATGGGTTGCATGATTTATCACAGAGCAGAATCCGACTGTTGGATTACTGCAGAACACATTTTAGCAGTGAGGACTTTGGTCTTCTTTTTTGAAGAAATCAGCAACACTGTTTAAAGGAAATATTTCTGGCACTGTCCTACTTTGCTGTGGGACCATTATAAACACATTTTCTTTTTGTACTTCCAGAATTCTAATTTAATGATTGAAGTAATGGTGACAAAATACTCCCACGTTATGAATAAATGAATGTGTGAACTACATCTTCTTAGCTTTCATGTGTTTCCAGCCAGCAGAAGCATTCTGTAGGCTTTTGTTAGGGAAAACGTGATCTGCTGCATACATGCTCTTGGAAAGTGTGTCTGCTTTCTGATTATTTTTTTTCCTCTTTTTTTTTTGTGTGTGTGTGTGTGTGTGTGCAACCAGGAACATTGACTATAGTAGGAAGCTGAAAAATGTAAGTACATGACTTGGAGTATTTTTTTTTTTGTCTGGTTAATCCTGTATTTGGCCTGAGCAAGAATTATGTCAGTAAAAACTTAGTACAGATGAGTATCGCTGAAAAGCTCTTCTGAATACAAACCTAACCAGGTTCTACTGCAAACTTCAGTAGAGCTGCTATGGCAAAGCAGCCTTACAATAGAAATATAATGGAGAATGTTTGTCTGTGCTTAATTAAGGAATAAAGAATGTGATCTGTCTGCTGTCCATCATGGTTTTCACTGGGAATGGTCTGACTCACCCATGAAGCTACACTTTTGTAGCCTTTCATGAATATATAGGCATAAAGTAAATTTGCACAAAGTATTTAAACTGAAGTAAAATGATCATTAGATCTGGATGCAAGTCTTTACTGTCAGATTTGCAGCTTTCTCATTGTTCTTCCAAATAAATTAGTGTTTTCCTAGAAAGGCTAATCCATTTAACTTTAATTTCTGTTGATTTAAACTAATAGCAATGATAATGGTCCTGTAATTATTAAGTAGAAAAGAAAATGGCTAAACTTTGCTGGCCTCAGGGTTAGTTATTATCCTAAAGCCTAGCAAGCTGTCTGTCCTTAGTCAGCTGTAAACTGCTATAAATTCATTTTATATTTGGCTCACATCCCTATAAAGTGCTAGGAAATGCCAAGTCCTTTTCCTAATAACTTTGCAAGCCAGTAATCATGACTGCAGGTAAAAAATAAATTAAAAAAACATTTTAAAAAACCCAAATTATTTCATCCTGTCTTTCCTATCATCATTAGAGTAATATCTTCTGCATCCAGCACACAAAGTTGCAGGGAAGGAGTGCAGCTATGGCATTTTAGCACCCTTGTGGGCACTGGCTAAATATCTTTGTATAGATGTGTTGTTTTAAAGGTAAAGTTTCAAAAGCATCCTCCACAATGTGCTTGTAGGCAATATACAATTTCCAGGTGCCTGATCCTGCAACCTCGGCTGGCAGCCAGTTGGAATTGCGTGCAAATGTGACATTATTTGGAAAAAAACCAAAGAGGTAGATAAAGAAAGGAGGAAGAGAGAAAGTGATCAAATGCTAGCAGAAATAAATAAAAATACCACAACCTTCATGAGAGAACTGAATGGCAAAATGAATTGGACAGTTTCCTGGTTGCTAGGAATACTATATTTGCAAGTGTTTTCACTTAACTTGAGAACATGTACTGTAAGAATTTTTTACATAAATTTGTTGAGTAGTGCTGGTTGAAGGAAAACAGCTCAGATAAAGGTTGTTTCAAGACACAAAAAAAATCTATACTGGCAAACCCACCTCCTTTCCCTCAGCACAGTAGTATCAATTTAGATGTAATTTTAAAACAAGGGGAAAATTTCTGAACTTCGTTAAAAATTTTATTCAGTTATTTCATGGCATGTATATTATTTATAAACTAAAGGGAAATATAAACTATATGTATATATAAAATAGAATATATTTTACATTATGCACCGCAGTTGTTTTTAAACAGGGGATCTGTGTGACACATGCTGTGTCCTTTTCTGGCAGGGCCTCAGCTGGAGTGCTGTGTGTGATGTTGGGCATCACACTTAAATGAAAAATGGGGATGTTAGAGAAAGTTGATGAGAAAAGGCTCATCAGAAGTCTAGCATATGGACTGAGGAGGAAGCACTGAAGGAATGTGGGTGCATGGTTTAGGGAAGAAGAGTCTGACAAGAGATGTCTGTCCCCAGTGCCCCCTTGGGATTTTTCCTAGTCCTATTTTCTTTAGTTCACTATATAGTATGCATTATATGGCTCTGTCCCATCAAAACATAACATACTATGTTTCAGTTTATTTAACTTTTTTGAGACAGTTAATGGGAACTATTATTTATGATTGGTTGCACATCTTTTCCACATCAAAATATTTCCTGTTTGTTCTGCAGTTAAATACTTTGCAATGTCACAGAATATGCAGAAATAATGAGCATTAAATGGGAAATAGCCCTAAGTTCTGAGGTGATGGTTTGGCATTTTTAAACAGTGCAAAACTCTGAACTGAATTGCCTTTGACGATCAGTTTCCAGTCCAAATTGCTGCTGCACAGGTACCATTAAAGACATTGCTTTAAGTGGAGACATATGTGGGTGCAGAGGAGGACTGTTTGCTTTCCCTGCATGATATAAATATCAGCATTTTTGGAAGTGTTGGATTTGACCATCCTGAGCATCTTAATTTCTCCTTTCCTAAAACAAGTGCAGCACCAGCAGTGTCAGATCAGATTTCTTTGCTACCTAAAGGAGTGAGAGGGTATATAAACATTTGCAAGAGCAATTCTTGGCTTTTTTTCCATGCTAGTTTTGAAGTGGCTTTTGAGTTATGGAGAGATATCAAGTCAGAACTTGAATGAAACCACTAACTCTTTCCACTTTAGTCTGGTAGAAACAACCAGATGCTCATGGCTTTTGATTAATCTTGGACTAAGCAGAGGCCTGGAAGTAAATGTTCCCATGTCATCTGGTTAATTACACTAAGATGATTAAAAATGGAACTACCTTTTCTGTCCTTGAAATAGACGGGCACCCATTTCAGATGTTTTATTTATTCCATTAGTCTTAATGGTTTTAATTAATGACCACTAGTATTAGTACTCTTTAGGGAATTGTTTTTTCCCTATTGTATTTACAAACAGATATATTTACAAGTGTGTCTTCTAGACAGTTAAAAATACCTTGCCTGGTGTTTCTATTCAGATTTATTTTTGCTGTTTATTTTCCAGGCAGACATGACAGTTTCATTTTTTTATAAAAACACCAGGAAGATAATGTGTTAAGTTACATGTTCTGTAGGACTGTTTAAATTTTCATAGTTGCCCAATGTATTTATGTTTAACCACTGGCAGACACTTCCCTTTCAATTCTGATTTATAACAAAATCTTGTGCTGCTGTGCAGTATAGAATAAATGAGAGATGCTAAAGGGAAGTGAATTTAGCTAAGTGACTGTGTAGATGGCTTCACTTAATTCTTATTAACTTCTGCAGGTATTAGTCACCATTTATTGGCTAGGGAAAGCGGCAAACAGCTGCACGTCATACAGTGGATCAACCCTGAACCTGAAGGAGTTTGAAGGTTTGCTGGCACAAATGAGAAAGGTATCTTTTTGTTATGTTTTGGGAATGGAAATTTCATTTGAATTATTACTCCCATAAATAACCTTTTTGTTGCTAAATATGAGAGAAGTAGGGGGCTGGAGTACAAATTACTTAGTAAACCCCTACCTCCTTCAAAAATGTTTCTGACTCTACCAAGCCATGAACACAACTTTCTTTGGCAGCCAGCTTTGTGGTGATATCAGTGATGCAGCACATGATGTCAAACAGGACTTTAGAATTGTCGCTTGGCTCTGTCATCTTCATTTCCTTAGGTTTTGGTTTGAGTTATTTTAATTTACAACACAGAATTTCAGCTAGAAGAGCTGAGACTCAAAAGTAAGGTGGCAGGACTCACAGGAGCAGAGATTTTTCTTCTTTAAAACATTCAGTCTCATGGGCAGCTCTTTTGGTTTTAAGTTGCAACATAAAGCATCAAACCAAAGTATCTAAATAAAGCTGAAGGGGTAGAAGGAGAAGGTTTTTTCAGCAAGGGTATAGTTATGATGAATCTGTGTTTTGCCAAGCTCTGAATTCTGGCTGAAATCATATTTGGTGGTTTATGATGAGCTGAGCTGTGTTGGAAGGGAAAAGTTGTGATTGCCTTAAGGAGGATTGGGGACTTTTGGTTGAGCGCTCCAGCATGCCCTGAACCTCGACATGGGACGCTTAACGTCAGTAATGGTTAGCTTTGATATCCAAGCATGCATTTACTGGAGATGGAAGGGGCAAGGAGCAGGCATGTAAGAAGATGGCAGCACCCAGTGTGCAGCATTGCATGTGTTGGACATACTGCTCATGAAAGGCCATGCACATATGTTCTCCAGCCCACAGAGAGCTTCATGCCTGCTACTCCCTCCCCATCTCATGTAATGGCCAAGTCACCACAGGCAGTAGGGTTTGGGGACCATGGGAGACTCTTTGCTCTTTACTCTCCTTGAGCTCTGTGCTACTGCATGTGCACCAGCTGCAGCTCTTCATTCTGGGATCTCAGAGGGCCAGCACCAGATTACCACTGGAGAGGAAGAAGTACTTGGCTGATTGATAGCAGTTCCTACACCCTAGTGTGACCAGAGAGCCTTAACTAGACAGGTAAAATCCCTGTTTGTGAGCCCAGTTCCTGTGAACAAGCAGGTGGAAATGGAGAGGAAAAGAGAACATCCTGCTTCTCTGCAGAGGTTTATTTTGGTCTTCCTTTGAAATGACCTGCGCTAATCGCTTGGGACTTTGCCACTCATGAGCGATATGACTGAGACCAAGGAATAAAGAAATTAAGTTAATATTTGAGTTGTTTCCAAATAGAAGATGCAATCCCCACTCCAGAGAGTCTGAAAGGTGAAACAAAGATGGACAAAGGAGCTAATGCAGAAAAATTGCTGAAGTGCAGGTTGTTATAATGTGAATGCTGCATGGTATCATGGTTTATTTTTTAATGTTTAATCTCGCAGCATGAGGCTCCTCTTTTTCCAGGTGATGTTTACCCATCAGACTAATCATCAGCGCGTTTTGGAGGTCCCATCTTGAGCCCTTTTGTGGGATGAAGTAGACTGGGGCCGACAGGCAGCGTTCTCTGGGGAGCTGATGATCGTGGAGCGCCTGGCGGGGCAGTGCAGAGCACTGCAGGTCAAGGACAAAAGCAAGAGGCTGGGACTTGATTCATTGCACATGTTGGAGCCGGGCACAGAGTAGAGATCTCATAAAAGCTGAAAGCTCTATATTCCTTTAATGTAGAAACAGAGCACTTTGCAGTCCTGAAAAGTCTTGTTTAGGTGGTACTGTTACGAGGGCCACTGGCGTCTTATGTTAAGGTCACCTCCCTACTCCTGTACCCTTGCAGTATTTCCCACTGGCAACGGTAGGCTTGTCTGTTGCTGAATTTGAAGAAGATTTGATTATAAAATAGAACGTGTTAATCATGCTGTGCAACACTGATGTTCTTTATAGCTGAGCTCGAGTGATGAAAAGACACTTTATCACATTCTCTACTGGCATTTTTTTCCACTGAATTTAATAATTAAATCGACCATAAATTCAGTCTGGTTTAGGTTTTTTGTTATAAATCCTCTCTGCCCTCCTTTTCTAATAAGCAAATCAAAAGACAGCTCAGATGTAAGTTGTCTTGGACTCATCTTTTTCTACTTCTCATACTGAAAGGGCTATTCATTTCTAATTTATTCATGCTACTCTGTTTCTAATTTCATTAACTATTTGGATACGCATTATTCTTTATTTTTAAACTAGAAATTCCTAGCAACAAAACGTTCACAGCTTTTTGATTATATTTAGTGAGTAGAACTTCCTGGAGAAATGCATCTTATATTTGGCAATCATACTTTTACTACCACTCGGTGACATACCATGTTTTTAATTAGATAATATGAAAGACTGACGTGCTGTTGCGTGTTGTGTTACGGTGTTATCAGTCCTGTAGATAACCAATTTCTTTTTCCCATTGCTAACATTTGGGAGATGACGTTTGCTCAGAGCAGGACAAGTACCCGTCTGTGAGGCGACGTTGGGCTGGGAGGGGAGCTTTGCCAAGGGGAAGGCTGTAAAGAACATGTTTACAGAAGTCTAGGATCCCTTCCTGGTGAGCAGCATGCAAAATTAACATCAACAGGCCTTTGAAAGTAGGGTCTGCAGAACTCATCAGTTCACAATTGGACTGTTTTCAAACTCTGGGAGATAGTGAATGCGGGATGGGGCTTTTTGCCTGAGTCCCTGTAGCTGCTGAGCAGTTCTGTGTCATTCAGATACAGTAATTTAGGAAAATCAAAGTGTGCCAGAGGATTGAGAATAGCTGGTTGGTATGAAGGGATGAGGGGATTTAGGGAATTTGGATTCTTAAAAAGATTTTTGGATTGTATCACAAACGGGATTTTGATAGGATTTTTAGATTTGGTTTTGGATGTGTGTAACTCATGCAGGTTTCGGGGAAACAGATCTGTGTTGTCTAGTGTTCTTACCAGGATTTTAGTTCACTAAGCAGGACTGGGGAAGGAAACTACATAGGATCCAGTTACTACTTTGTTAAATGAATTTTATTTGTTTTTAGAAAATACTTTCACTTCAATTTGCAGTGAGGTTACTTATTGACATTACCACAGTTTAGCTTGGCCTTAGGGGACCTTTGCCGCTGCCCTTAATGTGGTATTTTGGCAGCGTAATAGTGAGTGGCACTAATTAAGCCTTCTTCCTGAAAAGTCTGCAGGACGTCGGGTCTGATCTCTCTGTCTCGCTTTGAGCCTCCCTCTTTTCCAGCGCGGAAGCTTTGGTGCGTTACTGCAGGGCTCTCCTCTCTCCATCACTTCTACAGCAAACCGGCTTTCTGGCGGAGGTGGCCCGCCATAGTGTACTGTGATGTTCTTGACTGATCTTCTCATTGGCGATGCTAGTAACGGGTAAAAGCTTAGCAGTCAAGGACAGCGGGAGCTGTGCTCAACATAGCCATTGTGCTCCAGCTAGTGGTAAGCAGGGGCTGCGTCTTAATTAGGAATTAATATTCAAATGCTTCTGGGGAAAAAAAAGAAAAAGTAAAAAAATCACATTCCAACCTCTTTGGGTCCCAAAATGTCAGTCTGATAATGACACCCACATCTCTGACTTTACTTACTGTCGGGGAGAAAAAAACAGATTTATCTTTGCATAAAAGTAGTTATTTTTGTTTTTTCTCAGCCTGTGCAATTGTAATTAATGTTAAGACGCTCTCTAAAACAAGGGATTTATTATAATGCAAGGGTGAGGATGGCTTCTATTGACCTTTTCCTCTGCTGGAGTTTCAGTGTTTTAGTATGTGCTGCTTGCACTGGAAAGAATTTATAATCACAGGGCTGTCAAAGACAACCATTGTTCTCCCTGCTCTGAACATGTGGGTCAGCTACAAGTGCTTTCATATCCCCCAGAGCCAGGAGCTGGCAAAGAGAAAAGAGCACAACTGAATTCTTCTGAGGCATCAGGAAAAGCATTTTGCATATTTTTCATTGCTGATTGCTTCAGAAAGACATCCCTCTTTCATAACAGGAATTTCTCTTCAAGGTAGAGGGAGGCTGGGGCACACTGCTTCATTATTTTGCCGAGCTGAAGCAGCAACAACAAATGCTGTCTGCTGGTGTCCCAGCCAGATACAATAGATGGGCAAGGGGAGGGGGGGATCTTTTGGAAAGCAGCAGACTTAAACCTGATGCAGGCACGATGTTAAAATTGTAGTGCCTTTGCCTGTGCTATGGACTATGGACGACAAGTCAAGTTTCAGGTTACTTTCAGTTTTGATCTGTTTATTAACTTGCCTATTGCAACTTTTTCTTGCTTCATCGTATTAATCTAATGATGGGGGTTTCCTCTTAATCAGCATAACGTTGGGGTTTATTGCAAGCTTGCACTTTTGTTTTGAAGGGGAGAAGGGGTAGAAAACAAGGAAACCCTTTTTTGGGGAGGAGATTTTTAGTATTTGGGAAGATGCTTTGTTGTCTGATGTGTAATGGATCTCACGGGTATGTCAGTGGCTTCTTTATGAAGCGGTACCTGCTGTACTTCCATGTAGGAAACAGAGGATATCGAGAGCCCAAAGCGCAGCATTCGCGACAGCGGCTACATAGACTGCTGGGACTCTGAACGCAGCGATTCCCTCTCCCCGCCTCGCCACGGCAGAGATGATTCCTTTGACAGTCTGGACTCCTTTGGCTCCCGCTCGCAGCAGACACCGTCTCCAGATGTAGTGCTCAGAGGGAGCAGCGATGGTAAGTACCGGTCACAGTGCGGCACATGCATAACGTTGTGACATATAAGTAACATTTCTGGAGCAAATGTGCCATTCGGAAGCTGGACACAGCCTCTGAATCATGCTAATCTGGTGGGAGAACTTCCCTGTGAATGCTGATTTGTGCTCCCTGAGGTTTAGGCGACTTTGCCAACAACTTACTTGAAGTGTGTCTCAGGATAGTGTAGCATTGGAAAATGAGTTACATCACTGCAGTGTAATTTTATGATGGGAAGAGTGCTTTTCTGGGTAATGGTGTAAGAGGATGTTATGCAGACTCATTTTAAGGTATAAACTAGGCTGGAACAAGAAATAAAAGCTCAGGAACAAGGGAAATATTGAAGTGAATAAACTGTTTGCCCAAGTAAACCCTGGGCAGATAAACAACAAAGAACTATCTTAGAAATGTCTGATACTTGACAGAGTTTTGAAGTCTGATGTACAGCATTTTACCAAATGTTGTATTTGTTTTCGTGGTATTTAGAAAATTGGGTAAATTAATAGCTCCCGGCATCAGAGCTCTGGCCATCTTTGCACAGCTTTGAGTGAGAACACGCAGCTCTAGGCTTACAGAAGGGGTGCTGCTTCTCTGCCTTTCTCGTCTGATTCCCAGAGGCTTCCAGAGGCTTGTAAACACAGCGTGCTGGATGAGGAAGGATTTGCTAGGGGTAGGTGTGGAGCATGCACTTAGGTTACCTGTCGTGAGCAGGATTCTGGTTCAGAACAAAAAGACGCTTGATTGAGGCTCCCTGTGCACGGTTACATTCCCGATGTCTGATCCGTCAGACTTCATCATCAAATGAAATTATGTTCCACACATGAATCACTTCTCCTTAGTAATCTCATTTAATTTATTTAATAAAAAAAGGAAAGGCAGAAAGACTTTTTGGTAGGAACCAGGTGTTCATACTGCTTTTGGCAGTGTGAAAGAAACTGGTGCTAATCATAACCGGACACATTAGAGATTTCCTGAGGTGATGGGGAACTCCTTAAAACTGAAGAGCTGGCAGGGAGAGCTGGTATCACAGCTGAATTATGAAAGAGCTGTGGGGAAAGCAGGGCTAAGATCTGCTCTGCTGTTTTGAGTGGCCTGTGGTATTGGGCTGTTGCTGGTTGACCATCCAGAACCAGCTACTGGGGCTGATTCCCTGAAATGGCCTCGTGCCCCGTCAGACACTTAACAG
This sequence comes from Nipponia nippon, assembly GCF_047370975.1. Lineage (NCBI taxonomy): Eukaryota > Metazoa > Chordata > Aves > Pelecaniformes > Threskiornithidae > Nipponia > Nipponia nippon. Next base: position 26,957,797 of record NW_028262380.1, read on the forward strand.
AGCACAGTCTCCATATTACAAAACATTTTTCTGCCTTCCCAAATGAGCCAAAAGTGTGATGTTGGCAAATAGGAGCACCTCACATATCCTAATCAAGAAGCGTTGCTCCATCCTGGGTGCTCAAGGAGTGTCCAGTGTCCCTGCCTACTTGGAGCTGGTGAGCAGCCAGTTACATATGTCCTGTAGCTGCTTCCTATCAACTTCTGCTGTATTAGCAGATTTTAGTAAGGTTTTGTGGTTGTTAGTTTGCCACAGCTAAGACATACTATCTTGTCACATTCTTGAGTCCCTAACAAACAGAAAATAAGATGCAAGCCTACAAAGCTTACAAAGTTCTTAAAAATTAGTCTTTAACAATATCCAGACCCAGGGTGCATGCAGATGCTGTGTGCACACGTGTGACTTGTCCAGCCGGCCCTTTCTAATATGTCCCGTTTTCCTGCTTGCTGCTGCCATAACTTCACAGCTGTCTCCTCCAAGAGTTGCAGGTGAGGTGTAGCTTGGCTGACCTCTTTTCTGTCGAACCTCTTCCTGTGGCCCCAGCAGGCCAGGGTTTCACTCAGCTGCATGTAGTTTTTTATAGAAATAATGTATATGTAAAGCTGAGTGGAGGAAAAGGTTCTGCTTGCGTTACTTCTCTCTCCATTCAGAGAGGAGCTTTATAAACCCAATAATATCACAGCGAAATAAAACTATGATTCCTTCCACTCCTAGAAGAAAAATTAATGAATGGAGATCATTTAAATGATCCTAAGGTGATGATTAGTTTAGGTGGAAGCAATAAGTAATACTACCTTTATGAATGCCATGTGTGCTTAGCCCCACTGTTCAGGAACTGCTCTCGTGTCCTATGCAGACCCTTGGCAAAAAGCAAACAAAACCAGTGGTAGAGCAGAACAGTTTGTTTAAAACACAGTAGAATTGCAGACCAGCCTGTCTGTAGAGTTGCTAATGTACTCAGCAATGAATAAAATCCTCTCCTTGGCCAGCAGTTGTGCATGGGTCCTTGTATGAAGGATCTGTGCATGTCTGTGGTGTATAACTGCTTGTTATGGGTTGTGGAAACTGGTTGCTGCTTCTTCTACTTGGAAGTTAAGAACAACAAAGTTGAGATTATAAATGTAGAGCACGGCTGCATCTTCCATTTGGTGCTTTGGCTTCAAGTGCTTTTTTTGCAAATTTGAGCTGAAAATAATTTCACAAGTAAAATATGAATAATTAAAGGAGCTGTTTGTCTTTGAAGTACTCAACTTGGGGATGCTGGTAGGCACATCAGTAATGAGGGAGAGGAATCTGTTCTAATTCCTCTGCTACTGTGGTTTTCTATTCCAGCATTTCTGTCTGCCGGTTCAAGACTGGTTTTCATGTGATACAAAAATAAACACCAGAACAAAGTCAAGAGCAAACAGAATAGCAAATAACAGTAAGGGATCTTTTCATTTTCTTTTAGCTCTTCTGTGGCCCTGCTCAGTCTAATGATATTACAGCTCTTCAAACCTCAGCTATCCTCAGACACTCATGATTCTGTGGTCATGTCTCCACTTTTTGTTTAGACATAGACTCAGGTTACCAATCATGGTGCTAGTTATCATATGCTCTTAACCAAAATTGTTCAAGCAAAAGATTACGGGCAAAAAGTGCATTGTGATTTTTGTCTAACTAGCTCATTTCCATTGTGTCTTGTCTTTTCTTACTGTTCCCTTTTACTCTTCTTCGTCTCTCTCCAAGCAAACATTGAATAACTCAATCTGCTGCAAAAGCTCTTTGCAAATAACATTCCTAGCATATTTAGACCTCTTTTCCTTCCCCCACTTTGAATTATACACAAGCTCCTTGTGATTTTTATGACTTTGTTGTTTTCGGTTGTTCATTAGGTGGCTCAGTGAATTAGCTAGTAATTTACTAGCATGGTGAATTAGCAAGCGGGCACAACCTGGGTGGCTTCCCCTCACCCCAAAGAGGGGAAAAGCTATTGCATATGCAAATGTTGCAAAGGGTCCAAGGGCCAGAGACGTCCAGCGCTCCAAAGCTGGGAGAAGATTTGAATGCTGGTGGGAGAAACGGCTGAATATGCTCCATTTCACTCATCAAACCAGGGCCTGTGGTGATGTTACACTGCTGGGAGAGAACTATTTACATAGCTTCTTTGTGAATAACTTAAAAAGGCTCATGATGGTGCAGGGAATCTAGTGAATGTCTATGAAGTGGCTTCCAAAATGGCTATGAGGGCAGTTCCACTGCAAATGCTCTTTAAGGTATTTGTCCTACCATTTGGAAGTTTTGTTTTCAAGTTGGAACAGTCTCGTCTAAGTTTCTGTGTTTTAAATGAGTCGTAAATATCAGGAAGCTTAGTTCATTTGAACAAAATAAAGTAGTCCCTCAGCTCTGTTGATCTCCCATCTTATTCTCTGTAACTCTTGATTTGTCTCTCTCACCGTATTTCTTTTCTTCGCCAGCAAGTATTCTTCAGTCTTTGCTGTACTGATCTAACCTCTAAATCCTGAGATCCCTTCCCTCTCTCCTTGCACCTTTCCATCTGAGGATCAAGTCTCTCTGTCTCTTTTGTGATGTGCTAGACTGATTGACCAGGCAGCCGATGAGACTGGAGGGAGACCATCTGAGTCTTCTGGTTTATAGCAGCTGATGCTTATTCTCAGATTTTGATCAAAGCTATGTGCTTTATGCTGTGTGCATTCAAATTGCCGTAAAAATTAGAAGATTCTGCTATTCTGTAAATAAACAGCATGCAGCCCTTTTTGCTTGAGGTTGTGCTATGGACATGTAAGTCTAGGTTCAAGAGTGTGAATCAGGTCGAACATACCCATATGTACAACTAGGAATCATTTGGGCTTTAGTCAGGTAGGCTTCTGTAGCCGTCCTGTGTGATTGACAAGTCTGGCTTAATCTAACCCTGAGTTTTTTGATGTGACCTGTGGCTGAAGATGAGTTTTTCAGGGGTAGAAAGTAAGGGTTGATGGAAAAAAATGTTTACTGTCTGTGTAGGTATTATGGCTACTACCTTCAGTGACTGATTTTAAAATATAAATACAGGTAAAAGTGGCCTTGTTTTTTGGTACTCACATGCTAAATGTAATTTTTTGGTGGTGTCTTCTCTGATTTATAATTAAAAAAAACCAAACTGGATGAAAGTGAAAAGAAGAGGGATTTTTTTCTCCTTCCTCACTAGGGAGAGGAAGTGACTCGGAAACTGACCTGCCACACAGAAAGATGCCAGATGTGAAAAAAGATGATATGTTGGCAAGGCGGACCTCACACGGTGAACCTAAATCAGCTGTGCCTTTTAACCAGTACCTCCCTAACAAGAGTAATCAGACTTTCTATGTACCCGCTCCACTTCGGAAAAAGAAAGCTGAACGAGAAGAGTACCGAAAGAGCTGGAGCACGGCAACTTCACCGCTAGGAGACAGACCTTTCAGGTAAGACCGGCCTGTCCAACTTCTCCCTTCCTCAGTGATGATGCTTTAACATTTGCCTAGTTTTCATTCTTTTCATAAGATGTATGAAGCGCCTTCTGCTGCAGTAAATCTCTTGCTGAGATGGTACTGATAAATTGTTTGTAGCAATTGGCGAAGGTGGTGGAAAAGCAAGGAGTGGAAAATCATTGTCTTGATGTCATTATTAACCATACAATGCAATATATAGCTTGTGTTTGACAAGACGGTGGTTAATATAAGTACCATGGATGTTGACTCAAACCCAAGGCTGGACAAAAATGTTCTGGATGATCTGTCTCAGTTCTCAAGACAGTTACTCACTGACAAATGATACTTATAAGTAACATTTGATATATTCAATCAAAACAGGTAATATTTTTGCTGTGTTTTTTGAAAATCAATTTGTTTGTATGTTGTATTCTATGCACCAGTACAGTTTATATAGCTGTGACTATGTGTTTCTGCATCCTGGTATTGTCAACTGATATTTCACTTTTGATTTGGCCTGAGAAGCAACTTCCATTAAAGAGCATAGTTATCTTCCCGGATCATTCATCAGAATATCCTTTGGCATCTTAATATCAACAAAATGTGCTTATAATAAATAAGCGTATATGTTTCAGGCACAGCATACATTAAACTACCTTGTATAATTCAATAGCAAAGCCCACCCTGAAACCATAGAAGAAGAACAGAATGAAACATCAGGACTGTGTGAAAAGGAGAAAGTGGGCTCCATGGCTCCTGAGGCAAGCTCCCTTAAAAATCAAGTAGGTTTGAATCAAAACGAAGGAAACTCCATAGACCAGTCTCCTTCATGTAGTGCAAAAGAAACATCAGCACCCAAGGGGAAAGATGCAGAAGAGATCAGAAAGTTAAGAAGACTCGAACAAGCTGGCATTAAGGTCATGTCAGCAGCCCAGCGCTATGGCAGGTTAGCCCAACGGTGTGGGAAATTGTGCACGCTTCACGTTTTTAGGATTGGCTGAAGTGTGGGTTTCCTCGATCCGCTGTGATTTCACTTCTCCTAACAAAAATCCAATCTGCTAAGCACTCACAATTGCTAGTGAAGGTCTTGGTCTGAAAAGGCTTGTGATGTGGCAGCTGTGGATTGCAGAGTTGTATGATGCTAACTGCATTTGTGTTGAGAAATTGTATCGTCTTACAGCGTAATGTAAACAGACTCCAGGAAAACTACTACACAGACTACTTGTCACCTTCCACCTAATGCTTTCTTGCATTTAATAAAAAATACATATAAATATACATTAAAAATGCCTTGTTTAGGCAAAAGTTTCAGAAACTTACTTTACTTGTTGCCGATGGGATGGTTTATTTTACTGAACCACACTTTTTAGGTGGTTAATATTTTTAGCTGTGTTAATAAATGATGCATTTGTTTTTAATGGCAGGAACTATAAAAGTGCAGTGCTTGTTAACACATGTACCGGCTAAAGCATGGAGGCGTAGTTCAGCAATCATAATTTGGCTGACTTTGGCATGGAGTATCAGTAGTTATTCACTTATTACCTGTGTTATTTAGTTTTGGATGTTGTTCAATTTGGTTATCTCCTGTTCTTTAACTGAAGAGCTGAATGATGGCTAGGCTCACTGTCCATGCCTTTCCATCACCTGATATCGATCCTCATGAAAAATCTCTCTTTCTCATGGGAATGGCCCACAAAGCCAAGTTTTAACCAACATGTCAGAAGACTAGGCTCTTAAAAATGATCAAAATGGTTTGGTTAAAGGGTAAGTGTCCAAATATCCTCCTGTCTAAAACGTTTTATTTTGGATTGTGGGGTGAAATCCTGACAGTGAGTGGTTTAGCAGATGCTGGTCTACAGTCTGGGCTTTGAAGTGTAGTAGTAAAAAGTACAGCTGTTATGTGATACAGCCTGTTTATAGGTACAGTGACGCTTGTCTGCGGCCATATACAGATGTGCCATATGTAGTTAAAAGTCAGTCACAGTATATACGCTGTCATATGTCCTCTTCTCAGCTTTGCTTCACTGTTGTTGTAACGAACCAGTGTTTGTGTGTGGTTGTGAGGTACTACTTTAACAAAGCCAAATACTAACGAAGAGGAACTATCCGTCATAAATTAGTCTGTCAGGCTGAGTTAGTGTGCTAGTTGATCAGGAATCCATAAACCAGTAGGATACTAGTATAATCCCGTTCTGAGTCCAAGGCTGTAGCATTAATGTTAATAACGTAGTAATATGTAGTAAAACATAGTAATAGCTTGTGTTTAGCAGTGCTGTGCACAACAAATAGCACTGTTTGCATTTGGAGGATGCTCACCATGTTATCTGAGAGTCCCTTTTCCAACCCTGTGCTTGATCTGCTGCCTTGATCTCCACGAAAGAAGCACAAGTGAATCAAATGCGTGGTTCTTTGGCATGAAATCGGGTCCTCTTTCCTTGGACTGTCTGTTGTCCTGACACGGCTGAAGGAGAAGGGAACAGAGATAAAAAGCCGTTTTCACTCCTTGCTCTCAGCAGAAGCAGCTCCTGGAATTTGGCAGCTGGAAGAAGGAGGAGCTGCTGGTTTTCTGCCCCAGCTGAGGGTCAAAGAGCAGAGCTTTGTAGACCAAGCTTCACGATAGCGAAGTAGGAGCCTGTTCCTGGGAATTGTAGGAAGGCACAGCAGAAAAGGCACTGAGGTCAGAGGTCTGTTAAGGAAAAGTATTTGTGTGTGTAAGTGGAAGAATAGTGAGTGAGGAGAAGGGAAGAGTTCAGTGGTGACACTTTAGGATACAGGGGAGCATTTGATCAGCTCTTAATGTCTCATTCTCATTCCCTGTTCTTCGAACTTCTCAACTTCCTCTCTCTTCTTGGCATCAAATTCAAATTTCGGTGCACTAATGGCACTGAGCAATTCTCAGTCCCTCTTGTTTCTGTATTCTGATCTTTTTTTTTTTTTCTCTTGCCCCTCTTACTCCATCATCTTTCTATGATGCCAGCCTCTCTTTTTTTTTTTCTTTTTTTTTTTAACCTGAGGTTGTCAGTCATCTTCCACTTGCTCTGAGTTGTTCACAGGCAGTTTCCTCTCAACGTTTTGACCCCTGGAGGACACCCACTGTGACTTTGATTTCTACAAGGCATCTAATTGTTCCTAAAGCTGAAACTCAGTTGGGGACCTTTCTGGGTCCGGCACAGGAAGGATTTGAACTTGTATGCAAATGCATTTTTTGCTTGGAATCTAAGTACTTATCTCCATTGCTGTGACATGTTCTAGGAAAGGACTCCATTGAATTAGATGCTATACAAATGCATGCCAAAAAGCATTCCCCCTTCCCAAAGGAGTATATTGTCTCTGTATAGCACGTTGTTTTATTGATATGTGATCCTCCTTGCTTGCTTGTTGTCTGCATCTGTCTCTTATTTACACTATTGTATCTGAAAGATAAGGATCAGATTCATGGAGACTCCCTAAAAAGAGGAAGAGAATTAAGTCTGTTCTAATAAATCATGGAGAGGGGAGGGTAAGAAAGAAACATGAGCAAATGAAGAATTCTTGGCATGTTCGTTGCAAAAGGGACGTGGACTGTTATCTTGACAGTGCATAAGTATGCAAAACCCTTTTGTTGTTCTGAAATGCAATAGAAGGATCCACAAATCTGTACGAGACTCTGCTTCAGCGAGTGCAAACACCCATGGTCTGACACTTTGGAAGCACCTGCTGTACCAGCATGGACCTGTGTGTTGTTTCTGCAAGGCCTGGGGCTGGGTATGCAAGAGTGATTTGCAAATCTGCAGGGAATTCTGATCCATTGCAAGCTTCAAATCTACAGTCTTGGCTATCTCTGTGGTGAAGTGACCTTAAAAAGTACTTTTGAGACCTCACAAACTGATTCAGGAGACCCCAAAATGTCACAGCTAGTCTCTGATTCCATTAAAAACAAAATGTAAATGAATGGAAAATATTCTTAACCTAGAAACTGATTGCTGAAGTCTAGTTACATACTAAATCCTGTAAGTTCTTCGGTTATTCATTACAATGACTCATAGTTATTCTTTTGAATATATTATAACTCCATATTTTTTTGTTGCCAGAAACACCCTTCTCAGAAATGCTACATTTGATGTTCTCAAGCTTCAGTAGCATTGGTGGACAGGAGTCTGAAAAATCCAGTAGTTTTTACTGAATAATCACTTTGTTATACATAGGTCTTAAAAACTAAAACCATAAAACAATACTCCCAACCTAACCAGCTGAATAAATACTCATCTTATTGATTTGCATTTAAGAAGTAAATATAAAGAAGACTTAATGGAGTATTATGTGATTTTATACATGCCCTTTATGTCCAGGATTCTGAATATTATTTCCCAATTATTAGATTTCAAAAAAGGGTAATGGTACCAGTAGGAAAGTCTGATTAAAAAAAAAATGAAGTTAATCATATGTACCCTGGCTTATTTAGGAGAGCAAGTTCCAGTGTATATGACTTTTAGATAACTGTTTTCCTTTGTGCCTAAAATGTTAGGCACCATGTATCAACTTTAGATCAGTATATTTTCTCTAAAGTTGTCAAATTCTCGTACTGGGGAAACAAAAGATGTCTTAGGAAACCATAAATGGAAAATCAGACTCTTTCCCTGGTGGTCATCTTGAACTTACGGTATTGCAGATTTAAAAAGCCAGTTGGATTTGGGCAAATTACACTGGTGTATTGACAACCTGCGATTTAGAATTGAGTGATGTAATATGCCTGTTCAGCAGTGAAATCTGAACCCGAAGATGACCTTGTAGGCCTGTTGATTTTGGTATGTACAAGAGTTAACATCCTCAGTAAACTTTTTACCATATTAATTTAGGGAAGAAAGAGTAGGAATTGTTGTTATGAGTGGAAGCTTAGGGATAGGACAGTACTTGCTGATGGAGGACTAGAAACGTGGAGCACTGCAAAGCATACAGCAGCTCAGAGCCGTCTGTTCCAGCTGTTTCTGAAGATGTTGTGAACGGAGATGCTCATGAGGGAGAGGGGCAGCAGCTCCCTTTGGAGCACCATCTGCCAGTGATGTCTATTGCCTTAAATGAAATCTTGATCCTTCAGCGAGATCTAAGGAAAAAGTTGCCTTCGGCTAATTTGAGAGCATGCTCTCCGCATCAGTAATGGGGGATCCTGTGTGTTGCAGCGTAACAAGGCATAGGCAGGCAGTTCTGTATTGCTTCTCTGCACTCCGAGGCCTGAGCCAGGCTGGCCTGTCCGGGATGGTTACGGCTTCCCCGTAACTTTCTCCGGCAACTTCGTTGAACAGTACTTTGACAGGGCAGCTGGGGCCGTAAAATAAGTGGCATGTATAGTGGGCTTGCAGGGCTTTAAAATGTTTTAGAAAAGCAGCTAATTATAGCACAACTGTTTTCTTAAACAGAAGAGAAACTCAAAGCAACCCCTGAGCTCTTTAGATTTGCTTTCTTACTGTCACTCTGCTTAATCCTTTGTGATACCCTCTTTTTCCCTTTGTGTAGCAAGGTGTGCTATATGAAAGAGGAAATGCAAGATATTTGCAGTCTACAAGAGTACTGCATGGAACAGTCTACTACTTGATATCCAACTTTCTAAAATATCAATAAATACAATTTGATTTTTAAGTGGGAGAGTCGCATAGCTCTTACCATCTGTCGTTTCAGTTTGCTTAAGAGTATTGACCATTACAAGTTACAATAAGCTTAATCTTTCTGGGTGCCAGCTGTCAAGGGTCTTTATTGTCGTAATCTTCAGTAACAACAAGGCTGTGTTGGTATCAGTCTCGTTTCTGACCAAGGCAGATGGCAGTGTGTTCCAGCATGTCAGTATCATTGGCATACTGGTGCTATCGTTGTGGCTACTGTATGTCAGCATTGGCATAGAGGGCTTATTCTGGGGGAAAGGGAAGGTTAGTCAGGGAAAGAATCAAGCATGGATGTGTGTGAGAAGAAAAGCAGTTAAGAATATTGGGGCAAGCACCCTCAGTGATTACTCAGGTCTTAAAAAAACATACAGCCATTAAGAAAAAGTGCCAGATATCTGGTGTTTCAGGATTCAGCAATGTTGGCCAAGGATTAGGTATTTGCATCAAATCTCTTTCTTTGTTTGAAGCGTTCAAGAAGTTCAATACTGCCATTTACAGTACTACATTCACTGCATCTAGTATGTTAAGCTAGTTCTTACTGGTTCTTCTAGCTGTAGCTAAAATAACTAAAGATCCAACGCTACTGATTTTCTGTGTGAAGTCCTTACAGATTTGTCACCTGTGTATGATAAGTCTTATTTATAACAAGGCTTTGCCCAGTCTAACAGCAGCGTGGAGCATATTTGATTAACTGTGCTTGCTTTATGACCTGGAGATGAGTGCTGCCACTCCCTTCTCCTCCCCTGGTGCATCAAGAGCTTTCTTTAATTTTGCTCTGTGTCAGTAAAAAACCAACATGTGAAGACAACGGAAGCACCCCAGACATCATCCTTCGCAGGGACAACCCCTTCATGATACATTACCAAGGGAGGGATTCTGGTTCAGAAGATGAAGCAGCCAGCAGAGTTCCTGATTTAGAAAAGGATGACTTTGCCACCCGGAGAGCCAGAATGAATCAACCCAAAAACATAGTTCCGTTTAACTCCTTTTTAATTGGACCCTATACAAGTAAAGATAAAGGTAAACTGGAAGACGTTAAAAAGCCATTGCAGATGGAAAAGCAGGAACATGCAAGGTGTGCACTTACGGTCTTTTTCTTTCTATTATAATGCTTAATTTCACATGGCTTATTGCTGTGTAGGACTAAAGCTGTCTTGGCTACAAAAAACTTACAGGGTGAAGTAAATGCAAATGGTTTATCATAAAGTGAACAAAAAGAGAGATGTAGATTACTTACTGTAATTTTTTGTTACAGTATTGGGACCAGGAGCTTAAATTGACTGAGTGTAAATAACAAAGACTAGACACTTGTTACCTAAGCTCATGAGACAGCTCATGAGCATGAGTAGTGGAGGATAAACTTAGAAGATATGTTTTGCATCTCAGCTCTTTTGCTGAGCATTTTCAATGCACATTTTTGGAGGCTTTTTTTTTTTTTTTAATGCAATGCCATTCTTTTAATACCCTGCAGAAAACATGGACTTAGTCTTTAGTTAATGCGCTGAATATACATACCTGCTATACTGCACTGAATTGTGTTGCACATAGTCCTAATGTTTTTTATATAGCATTGTTTTTGGAAATGGAGCATGGCTTACAAGGTTTCAGCCTAGAAAATCTCTTCTGTCTTCAGTTCAGTGATACAGACCTTTAAGAAGTTGCTGAACACGCGTATCTGCTAGGCACACATCTTCAGGAAAAAAGTATATTTGTTTTATTTGTGCAAAGAGAAGTGATCTTAGATAAAACCACTATGTACACATTATAGTGGACCTTAACTGTGCTAACGGATACATTCAGAAAACTTCTCTTAATATCCAGTAGCTCTTTTCAGTAATGCAAAATATGCCTTTCAGCTGCTGGTAATGTGATTATATAAACATTTTCTAATGACTAGTTTGGCAGGGCATCTGAAGAGCCCACAACCAAATTTTAATATTCTAATGCTATTGACACGGGTCTAAGATCAAAGAAATTCTGTAGTGTGTTTGCAAGCAAAACTTGAATTCACTTTGCTAATAATATGAAAATGAGAGATTTGTAACTATTTACAAGAAAGCTTATTGCAGAAACGCTGAATGCAGTACTAACTTAAAAGATTTTTCTTGCTTGAGCTAGGAGTAGAAGTCATGTGATGAAGTGGTCTCAGTAATGCCTGAGCGGGGTAGCATAGACGAGAAGTTTCAACTTCAAATGATTCCATGTTTACTTCCTAAAATTAATCTGCTTATAAATTCAGTTTTATCTTCTTGCGGTCTGAAACTCTTCTATTGACACTGATTTATCATTGCTCCCTCAAAATATCTTTTCTTGCTGAACTTGAATGTGCGTTAAATTAGAAGAAGACGGGTGCACATGGCATCAGCAAAGCAAACAGTGACAAGCAAAGAGAACCCACTTCTGCAAACTGAGAAGGCTGAGTCAGAGGAGGAACAGCAGGTGAAAGTGGCTGATACCGAGAGAGATGATTTGGCTAAACGGAAATCACAAAGTACCCTTCCTCAGCTACGAGAAGATGTGATTTTTGTGAATGCCTCTATAACAAAAGCAGATCTGGAGACCTGGAAAAGATTGAAACTGTCAGGGGAGCCCAGGTATGGTTTCTGCCTATGGACAGGATTGGCACCCTAGGAAGCATGTTGAGTATGTCACGATCCACTCTGTGTGCTTGTGGTTTTAAACTTGAAGAATGCCTTGATGACAACCAGTCCTCACCCGTTTAGGTTTTCAGGAGTCATCCAAAATCTGTACAGAGATGCTCTCTACCTATCATGAAGTGAACGCGTGTCCATCGTTTAGAACGATTATAGTAGTTTCACGGGCGCTCCCCCAGTAGACACTCTTAATGTCATATTAGGAAGGTCCCTCTTGTCTTGTGGATCAACCTGCTTTGAAGCTGCTCTAAGGTGAATAGCGCAAAGGCCCATGTGGCACCACTGACTCAGTAGCACTGTGCTGCTGCTAACCAAACTGTCTTCAGTACTTGGAGCGTTATACCTTGGGGGTATTCACTGAGGATCAGCATCTCTTTGCATTAATGTGGCTATACTGCTTTTGAGACCTGAGCTAATATATCTGCATGGCAGTGTACTCCAGTGCTGAGTAAATACACCAGCACTGTTTGTCACTGCAGCAGGAGTTTCAGGAGCCTCATCTTATGGTGTAGACATGCTCTTATTGTAAACTAAACCTCCACAAAGGGAACCGGTATAAAGCAGTTATTCTAAGCTATTTCCCTATGGGAGTGGGCTATAATGTATGCAGGTGATTTGTGACTCCAGTAGGAAAGGATAACAACTCCTAGCCTTCCTGTTTACACGCATGCCGTTTTCCAATTAAACGTGGCCATCTGTTCAGGCATTCTTCTAACAATGTGGTCGCTGTGTGTAATTTTAGCTCTAATACAAACCATCAAAACTCAATCATTTTTCGTCTCAAAGATATTAGTACTCTCTCCATTACTTTTGAGGTGATTTATTAAAATCAAGATTCAGTCCCGGTGGTTCAGGATAAGTGAATTGCCCTTTCTGGTGCTTTCACACCACTGGAACTGCCCTGTGAGAAGGTGGGTGTGCTGGTGCTTGCGCAGTTCCATGCAACGCACGGCCCAGGTATGTGTGAGCAGATAAGGGAACTATGGCTGTGTTAGGGTGAAGAACTGAGCCTGGAATGGGCCGTATGCTACGTTCCTTCCCCTAAGGAAGGGCTTCCATGGATGTGCTCCCAGAGTTTCCCCAACAGGTCTGCCGTATTTTCAGATTTTATCTGCCATTTGGGCCTTGGTATACCACATCTTTTTGTACCTGTGTCCTTGAATTTTAAAATAAAAACCCTCCAAAACCTTAGGAGCATTTAATTTGCTTTATTCTGGGGTCTCATTTGGGGGCAATTCTTTTGTTCCTCATTCATACTAGTGAAGAAGATTTCACGTGTCCCAGTGACACTCTGCCACCAGCTGAAATCACAGTGAAAGCAGCAGCCCATGATGATTTTGCTGTCCGCAAAGCCAGAGCAAACAAAAAGGCTGGCAACCCCAAGCAGAAGTTTGTGCGTTTTGGGCCAGTAACTGAGATTGATCAACAGAAATGGGACAAGCTTGTTATTGGCAGAGCTTCATCCAAGAGTGGAACAGAAGAGAAAAGCAAGAAAGACGGTGTGGAGAGTCACTCTGGTGTTGAAAGCTCTCCTTCAACCACTGCTGGCAGTCTCAGGTTTGCTGAACACAGCGATGAAGTATCTAAGCCACAGAATGGGTCCAGGTATTTGGTGTGGCTTAGGAAGCGCTGCTGAGCTGGAAATGAGACCTGTTCTTGCCAGATGCTGATCTGCATGGGGGTGGACTGCAGCATAGACCTAAGAGCTGTTTACGCGCACGGCCTTGTTCAGAAGTCATCTGACACCTTCACGGTATCTTAACATGTTTAGGGTTATGCAAAACAACGCTGTGCAAAGGTCTACCGAGAGCTTGCCTCAGAATTTCTGATGAGCCGTGAAATCACCGGTATCTCAGAGTCTGAGCTGTCGTTCAAGCTTTCTCTGCTTCTTGAATTCCAGTGGCTTTGCTTTGCCTGCTTTCAGCACTGTAGGAATTTGTCCTTCAGCTTGCTGGCCTTACTGATGTTCAAAAAATGCTTTCTTCAAACCTAATGGATTTACTTTCTTTTTGAAGATGTAGTGCTGAAGCCAAGGTGTATCGGTGCTCTGTGTTTCTGGCATTTATCTGGAGGAGAATTTACAGCTCTGGGAAGTTAACATATTAACAGAGCTTACATTTACTTGGCTTTTCTTTAATCTCTTAGTCTGTGGCTGTAGCAAGAATTTTTAATGAATGCTTTTAGCAAGCAATTCATTCAGTTAAGTTTGTGTGTTTATAAAACATTTGCAAACTGACTTGGAGGACTCCTTTTCTTACCTTTCACTTGACCTGAGAATGTTTTGTCTATCTCACCCCTCCTCTCGATCACATCACTAGTGAGGTAGCCAAGTCAGGTACAGATGACTCTTGCAGGAGAATGCTGTCACCTGTCCCAGCTTTTGGCATCGTCTCTGAGAAACAAACCCTGTGCAATATGAACAAGCGGCAAGAAAGCACCGAGGAAGAGTGCTTTGGGCATTTACCAGACATTGAGAGAGATGATATGTTGGTTAGAAGGATGGGAACTTTTCAGAAGCGTACCACTAGCCCCGTTCCCATACATTGTCCTCCCCTGTCAGTAGCTCCTCATCTGCTGCAGCAGCGGCAAGGGGAGGCAGTAGCTCGTGAGAAGGATTTGAAGACTCCACGGGAAGCAGAAAGGTCAGAGAACAGAAACATATCCCCCTGAGCCTCATGCCTGGTTTGTGTGTGGTGTTAGCTTGGATCAGTCAGCAATGTTGTTCCATTCTTCACGTGGCCTTTAAAGATGTGTTTTACTCATTCATCATGGCATGTCTTCTGTTTTATGAAATTACTTACAAGAATGTATCCTATGAACATAGAACAGTCTGTTTTCTTTAATAATATTTAAGTATTTCAGTTGTTAATTGCTGTTCAGCATGGAAACAGTCTTTCATCTTTTGGGGGGATTTCTTTTGCAATCCGTGGTGCTTTGTCCAGACTTTTGTGCTAGCTTCCAAGTGAATAATTCCTCGCATACATTTTTATGCAATCCCCAACTTCTAATGTATCACCTACATAAGTGTGGCATTCAACATTGCTCTTCTTGCTCTCACTCCCCGCACTGTAGCTAGAGATGTCTAGTTGTCCATCACTCTGCAACTGTGTTTTGAGTAACAGTACCCCACGTTGCCTCAGCAGCTGCTTGCCTTTGGGTTGCACAAGCGAGCGTTATCATGGAACGGTGTCACTTGTCTCTCTGAGCAGTACTGTCACACGAGAAGAGAGCCAAGAACAGCTTGAAATTCCTCAGCAGCAGAGCAGTGGAACAGAAAACAAAGTGAAATTTCCAGACCCACAAAGGGATGACATGTTGGCCAGAAGAACTGGAGCTTTCCTAAAACAGCCTGGGCCCAGTGTTAAGCAGTTCCTTCCCATGCCATTTTCAAAGCAGCAGAATAAGCAGGGCACAGCTAGAGAACCTGAGAAGAAAACTACGAGGTAAGAAAGTTGTGCTTCTCTTTCCCTTGCAACTGGCCCTGTGGGCTGTTTGTTAAGATCTCTTGATCTGGAAGAGTTGCTTTTGGCCCAGCAGCAGTTTCTTCCGTACTTGTCCTTGATTCTGTGCCAACTCTTTCTGCTCAAAAGAAGGCAGTGTAGGGTTTCTGGCCCTTTTGGTAGAGTGCTGTAAAGACTCAGAGCAGAGCTCTACAGCTGCAAATTTCTAACAGTGTGTGGAAATGGATATGCATAGCAAGATTGTGTTACATTTGCAGAGCTTTCTGGTTAAATACGAGCTGATCATTACAGATGGTTCCAGCTAGAAATAGAGGTGCTGGATATGGTAGGTTAGATGCTTGTCTGTGGCTTAGCTGGTGCCAGTGACTTCCAAACAGGAAATCTAGAGATCCTGAGATCCCTCCTGATAATGCTCGATGTCTTTCTAAGCACCTTTGTTCAGATGCATGAGGCTATGTGGGGAAGTTGGTGGTTTAAGCCTTTGAACAGAGTTATCGTTGGCTGGTTGAGCCACATGCAAGCAGGAGTGGAAAGGTTCTTTTTCATCAGCCTCTTCAAAGCACATGAGGAGAAGGATGTGCATTGCGCCTGTGCATGCACAGAGGAAAAACTGGTGTACAGCTCAGCCAGGAGAAGAAAAACTGCCATCTACCATAGAATTGAACAGTGGTTTGGTGTTGAGAAGACCTTAAGTTGAATAGCTTAGTTAAAATATGTACTTAATACTTTGGCAGTGTCTAGGACAGTTTGTGTTTCTGACTTAGAGGAATAGAAGTACAAGCATTTGACTCTCTATTAAAGTTGTTTCGTGCACCTGCCTCACTTAGCGTGTTACCTGTCGGCTATCTGTGTTGGGGGGGGGGGGGGGGTGTTGTTAACTTGCAGTTACACTTTTCATTATGTATATGTGATTTTTCAAATGTTGCTTAATATGTCTCTTTGCGCTGCTGCGTTTGGCTCACTCAGGCCTGAAAAATGTCCACAAGTCTGCATTAATAGCTCTGGAAAAGCTGTAATACAACCACCGCAAGAACAACAGCAAGGGCAGGAAAAATGCAATCTCCCTCCTGCAGGACAAGATGATACTATTTGTACTGCCCAAGTGGGTGAAGGTACCCTTAATGAAGTCCACCTTGGTCAAACACCTAAGCTTCAGGAGGTTCCTGAGGAAAACAAAGCGGAAACATTGTCATCCAAGGATGAGCATCTGCAAACGTGAGCTCTCTATGGTGTGAATCACGCAGCTTGTATGCCCCTGTGTGCACACTTCAAAATTCAGATTGTGCATTGCCTGGTGTGTTTTCAGTCCAGACTAAAGTACTGTATGTCCGTAATACACTTTTTAGAAACAAACGGAATAGTTGTGTGATGTATTTTCTTTTGAAATATTGAAATGAAAGCTAATTGAAAGGAAATATTTGATTACAGTATATTGTTGAGTTGCAAAAAAGGTTTATGAATAGCAGAGGTTCAACTGGACTCTGCTCTTTTAGAGATGTGTATCTTGCTTCTCCATGATTAGAAAATGTTGCAGTGTCGACTTTTGTACTTGATGTTCATTTATGATAAATCCCAGATACAAATATGTGGTTTGCATGGCTCTAAACAAGACTGTTACTTTAGTGAATGACACTGACTTGTGTATTACCGGTACCTTTTTTCAGCTACCCCCACCCCAAAAAAAAGACCCCAAAGGAAATCCTGTGACTCACTTTCTGCCTATAATATTTGTCTCTTCCGTGCTTCAGTAATGGTGATTCTGAGCACTGCTGTGGAATGTAACTGTTAAGTTTTGTCTCCATTCATCGCATGTGTGGCACTTAATGTAAATGTTAATATATTGTCTATTTTCAATAACTATTTTCTACACCCATTTTAGGTATACTTCAGCAGATTTTTATAATGGGGGCATTAGTATATGGTCAGGGAGGGATGGGTGGTGGTCTTACGTAGTTTGACCTCCGGATGGTTAGGTAAGTCTTGTTTGCTGAATACATAATCCCTGAACAGTATGGTTCTTTTTTGGTCAGCTTTACTAGTACAGGTTGGATGGTCAAGTGACAGTTACCCAAATGGTATGGGTCCAGTTGCAATTACTACTTAATGTATTTATCAACACTCTAATATTATATTTGGTCTTGTAGATTCGGCCCCAGAACTGCTGTGTCTGATGACGCAGAGTAAGTTGTCTTGTGTTCACAAGATTCTATTTTAAACAACTTACACTGCATGCTTTCCCGTCTTTCTACTAATTTAAAATGCAGTTGATGCCTCATTATTATTTTGCAGTGTTCCAGCAAATAAATTTTTCAGAAAAGCACTGAAAAATGGAATGCACTATGGCTTACATTGCAGCTAAAAATAATTTTTATATAAAAGCCCATAAAAACTGAGCATAACACTAATGTCCAGCTGTTGCTTAAAGTATCTTTTTCTTTTCCCTTTCCTTTCCTTTCCTTTCCTTTCCTTTCCTTTCCTTTCCTTTCCTTTCCTTTCCTTTCCTTTCCTTTCCTTTCCTTTCCTTTCCTTTCCTTTCCTTTCCTTTCCTTTCCTTTCCTTTCCTTTCCTTTCCTTTCCTTTCCTTTCCTTTCCTTTCCTTTCCTTTCCTTTCCTTTCCTTTCCTTTCCTTTCCTTTCCTTTCCTTTCCTTTCCTCTCCTTTCCTTTCCTTTCCTTTCCTTTCCTTTCCTTTCCTTTCCTTTCCTTTCCTTTCCTTTCCTTTCCTTTCCTTTCCTTTCCTTTCTTTTTCTCTCCTTTCCTTTCTTTTTCTTTTTCTTTTTCTTTTTCTTTTTCTTTTTCTTTTTCTTTTTCTTTTTCTTTTTCTTTTTCTTTTTCTTTTTCTTTTTCTTTTTCTTTTTCTTTTTCTTTTTCTTTTTCTTTTTCTTTTTCTTTTTCTTTTTCTTTTTCTTTTTCTTCTGAATTTCCATTGCCTCTAATCAGCTACAGGTAAAGTGAGTTGGTTTGAATCTGGGCTGGGTGTTGAGCAAAAAAATGAAGTATGACCTATACAGGAAGAAAACAGAAATCCCAAAGTAAAATAAAATCCATTGTGATCTTTAGAATAATTACCAGGAAAATATATCTTCAGCTATTCCTTTATTGACTTTTAAAAACTTATTCTTGAATTCCTTCCAGGTTGGATTTAATTTAATAAGGTTACTAAACTTCATTTTTTTAAGCTCTTCACTTCGATGCTTTACTTCTGGCAGAAGGAGTAGGACTGTGACATTTATTGCACTCAAACATATTTTAATTGTGTGTGTATGCATGTAAACTGTAGATCAGAATAGTATGCAATGTCATTTAGAAAGCTCTGTGAAAGTATTAGCTATTCTTACAAAGTGCAGGCATTTAAAAGCAAAGAAATAGTTGGGAACTACCCACATAATAATGTCCTTAATATCCTTCTGTTCAGAGAAATGCGCATGACCTTCTCTGTCGCCCAGATTAAATCACAAACTAGAAACAGCATGAAGGGTTTTTTTGTAACAACTATATACAGAGACTCATATATAATTTTTCACCCTTTTCTCTAATGATAAAGGCTAGAATCGTGGACTGAATATTCTTTACGAGATCTGTAATACCTTAATGCTGAGCAAAGCCTGACCACAGAGTAAACGCAGTCATTTTCAGGCAGCAGAAATCTCTTCAATCAAGTGAAGAGATGAGATAAAAAGAGCATAACAACACAGGGGTGTTATATGTAACAATGGAGACTTCCCTGCCATTTCAGAAAGCGTACCTATCTGATTGATTGGTTCATTTGTGTTTTCCCGCATTTTTGCATGTCTCTATTAAATGCAAACATGAGAGAAGGTACATGGAGATGCCTTCAAAGAGGCATTGCAATGCCTTTGGTTGTATAATATGAGAGTAGCAAAAATTAATAAATCATGTTGTTTATTCCACATTGATTCTGATTTTGGTTTAAAAGGCAAAACAATAAATGTTTAAGCCTCATTGTCATCCTTTCCAGATGTGCCACAGTTTGAGCAACTATTTTCCTAAACTGTCTTTTAAGTTCTTATAAACATAAGATTGTGGTTTTTCCTTCTGAAGACTGAAGTACTTATGAAGAATCTAATAATTTGGCTCTCAAGTAGGAAAAATAAATTGAACTGACATTTAAAATGCTTCCAAAATGTTTGTCAAGTCTCCTTTAAAAACTCTGTAACTTGAATTCAGTCTTAGAGTAGATGCTGTTTATTCCAGCAGCAAAACTAGAAACTCCTTTATTAGAGTGACAAAGTTCCCTTCAGTGGTTAGTGAACGCTAGATACTGTCATCAACCCTGGTCTGTCTCAAGATCCAGAAAAGGCAGTGCTTCGTGTGTTGCTGCTGATCAGCCCCATTCCCATCTCCCAAAGAGATGGGGCTGAATTCTGGTGGTAGTGTGACAGTCCAGTGTGAGTTTAGGCTTATGCTTTATACTTTAGGCCTGACAAGCAAATAATAGTGAGCTGAGATTTTTGAGTATTTGTTTACTAGAGTCTGATTCTTTAGCCAGCCTGTCACTTTTTATGTTTTGTTGGGGTTTCTTAAGTCTTAGTATGCCTGTAAAATGGTAATGCAGCCACATAATAAATGCCTTGCATAAGGATTTTTAACATATTCTCATAAAAAGAAGTTTATTACCTTATTTCTCACTTTCAAATTAAATAGTCTGAACACTCAAATCCTTGAGGACTTTTTTTATCCAACACTTGTTCAGGCCTGTTTAAAAAAAAAAAAAGAATTGCTGCATGATATCACTGACAAGAACGACTGTAATTTGTGAGAATAAAGTAGCGTAACTCATCCCAAAGATCAGGCCCTCCAAAATACACTGTTGGTCTGCACAGTGGTTTTTCCCAGGTCTTCGTTGGAACAGCAGGTCTGGTACAGTGGTCAGCAGAAAGGCCTTTCTTGCTGCCAGACAGAGTTTGGATACAATCCCCAGAGCTTTGCTAATGGCAGAAAAATCATGAACATGAATTCAATTCAGTAGAGTTACATCTCCTCCATCTACTTGCATGCTGTGTGCCTGCTGGCCCAGCACATGGTTGAAGGAAGGAGTAGTTCTGTTCATGCAGGTGCTAGTGATGGGCTGGAGCCATATGTAGTTTATATAAGAAAGAAATAAGACGAAATGATGTGGGACTCACAGTGAAAGTGTCTTTTGGCAGAAGCTCAGAGTTTTGGCCTCTGTGATTCTTTTCTAAGGATGAACTTGTCAGGCAGAGAAGTCAAAGTAGACCTTTCATTTGGCCTTGTCAATGTATTCAGGAAAGTACATGGTTCTCCTTAATGAGAGACCAACTACATGTTGGTCAGAGCAGAGCACAGTGCTTTGAGATGTGACTCCTTCAGATTGCTCTCTTGGGAAGATAGGTTTGTGCAACAACGTGTTGCTGCAGAGTTGATGTTTGAACCTACCTGGTTGCTTATCCATGGCAGTGAAGGCCCAGCACAGGAGGTGACAACTAGAGTAGAAGGCACACGTGGGGTTGTAGTGTATAGTTTGGTTCCTGGCCTAGGCTGAAGCCTTTGCTAGAGTACCTTTTTTATTGCTTTGTTAATAGCCATAAAACCTTTGGTTTTGTTGTCTCTGCGCACCCTGAGAGACCCAAGTGAAAGCAGGGAATAAATACTAGCCTTTCATCAGGACATCAGGGGACTCTTGGTAGAAAGTATTTTTATTTTCCTATCCCAAATGGCAGAGGGTGAGTACTCGTGCACTCTACTAGAACCAGGTACCACCATTTCAGGTCTTCTGTTTTCTTCTACTGTATGTGAATGAAAAATTCTCTGGCATGAGGGAAGGGTACAAGAAAGGAGCTACACAACCAGTTTGACCCAGTAGGCACAAGGTGGCAAATACTTAACGCTAAAGGCTTTTCTTAGTGTGAGTTGCAAAAGCTCTTAAACTGAAATAAACCCTTTAAGGTGGCTTTATTACAAGTTATGCATCTCCCAGCCTACCTCACCAGTCTGCAAAGTATGACTGATACTTGAATATTCCATAGCAGATTATATGCCTTTAGTTTTAAAAACAACAAAACTTGCCATCTCTTTAGGTTCTGTGATTTAGGAGGGCTCCAATCTAATCCTGAGCAGTGCAACCCTTAAACTACCCACAGAGAAACCCAAAGTAGCGTACCCCTCAGCACTCTGTTTAAGGGGTGAGGCACGGTAATATGCTAACCTCACTGTTCATGCTTAAAGGCAATAGGATGTGTATTCTGTCCTTCGTTTCTGAGTAAATACTTACTAACAGGATGGGATCTGTGCATGTCCTTTTTCATCCGCTGCCCAGACGTTTCAGTTTTCCCTTGAGAGTGGTTTGTTTTCATCTTTGCTTGCCTGAATACAAGTGTTGGCTAAATAGATATATGCACAGCTTTCCATGTCTACTCACTTTGATTACTGTGGATGCAGTCACCTGCAATTTTATCCTCCTTGGGTGCTTCTCCTGCTAGTTGGCTTGTTGGCTCACCTAAAGCTCCAGATGACCATTTGAAGACTGCTGTGAAATCACTTCATGTGGAACTGCATGGCTTTTTTTTTTTTTTTTTTTTTTTGCTTTTAATGGCACAACTGACGTCATGTTTTACTAATAATAGGTAGTAGGGGGGGAGTAGTAAGTACGTTATCTTCATGTGAAGGTCTTTATATAATATGAATAGATGTATAATATCAAACCATGACCTTTTTTCCCTTTAACTCTCCAAAGGTCAGGGACAGAAATAGAATGTGTAGAAAGAAACTGTTTTGTCCTTAACGTCAGCTTTTCCTTGTTAGGTTAGCTGTATTAATAAGTCGGTGCTGATAGCACTGAGTTTCTTGGAGGCAGGGAGGGAGAGGAGGAAGTACCATGCTGTTTGCACTGCGTGTACTTCTCTGGGCAGGCTCTCCCTGGTTTTGTAGCAATAGCATTTAGCCAGCCATGCTGCCCCTAATATACTTCTCAAGCCTCTCTTGTTTTACACTGAAATGGAAACTTCTGTCTGCGGTGTTAATTGGAGGGGTCTTGAAAACTCACTGGGAAACAAATCTTCAGAAAGTAAAATGTTCTGAACTCTGCTCTGAATAGAATGATTTCAATAAGAGCTATTGATGGAGTTGTAATGTTAGTAATGCCTCTTAGTGAGAGGCAAAGTTGCAGTCAACTAACAAAAACAAGAGAAAGTTGAGGAGTACAGTGCCTGAAGTACTGTGTGGGGAGCCATAGGGATGCTAACTGGTCCTTCTAGGGGACCGCTGCTTTTGGGAGCTTCATAACGGTGCAGGTGTCTGATTCTGCTGTAGCACCCTCATGTGGCTTTAGCTCTAACAACCTGAAGAAATACAAGCCTCTAAATAACGCTGCACTACTACTTATTTCCCCCTTGTTTAGGAGCATGAGCATGTTTGACATGAGATGTGAAGAAGAAGCTGTGACTCAGCCTCATAGCAAAGCTCGCCATGAGAAACTGCAGAACGTACACAACCAGCTGAAAGAGGATGAGACCAGATGGCAAGACGTGAGTATGCAACATTGTCTGCAGTGCTGGCATTGAGGCAAAAAAGTGCAACCTGCTAAACTACAGTTGTTCTCTAGCACTAAAATAATCAGGAGCTTCCCCCCCCCCAGTGGATTGTTGCTAAAAGCACAGAAGTTCATAATTTGATGTAAATTACAGAATACAAGGTCTTCTGGTGCCTCTGCCTATGTATCATGTATTTTGCTTTTTAAAAAAATGTAATTAAACCATGATTAAGTAAAAATGGAAGCAGAACAGCTTCTGACTGATGATTTCTCTAACTCCTGTAATTAGTAAACACCCAAAGTGACAAAATACAAGACTAAGCAGGACAGTGAATAAATAGGTTAGACTTGGCTTTAATAAATTCGCATAGATACGGAAAATGCTAACATTTTCCATCTTGTCCAAGCAAACAAATTACCCTTGAAGTTAGCTACACCCTGCTTGGGTTACAAGTCCTTTCCAAACCCTCTTTCCTCAATGTTTTTTTTAAGCTGTCTTGACATTTGGCATTATCTTCAGCCAATTAGTAAGGACAGAAGAGCATGATTTGCCGGTAAGTTAGTATCAGGATTTTTAGTATCAATCCTGTTCATTCCTAAAGACTGATTTTGAATGAGGAATTTGGGGCATATTTTTTTAATTTAAAACAAAACAAAACAAACCCCAAAAAAACTCCCAAAACCCCACATCTCTTCAAGCAGCTAGTACAGTAATTTCCTATTATAAGGACAGCTACTGTGAAACATCTCCAAGAGGTTTTTGATAGAAAATTCAAGGGAAAGTCCAAAAAAGAACAGTATATACAACTAAGAAAAAACTTTTTGTAGCAGAACAATGAAGAATTTCAGCTGAGAGGTCTGTATGTGTGGGAAGCCGTAATTTCCCAGCATAGATAAGAATGAGTCTAAAGGCATTCAAGAGGTTTGAGAACTCTTTGCTGTTGAATGGAAAATCCTCTGAGCTAAAGTGTGTAAGTTTTCCAGGCCCTCAGCACCTTCTGCACTGAACTAAAAGTTCTGAAGAGCCACTAAAAATGCCCTTACTGGAATGTCCTTGGCATTCAAAGGGCTTTATGGAGATGACACCGCATTCATGGTCAGTTATTTTTTTATGTGCCCATGCTGTAAATTTGCCAACAATTAACAGTTTTATGGCTTTTTTTAATTATTGTTATTCTAAAGCATCAGAGCTGGAAAAGATAAACATGTCTGGTTTTTATTTACAAAAAGAGGAGGAGGGCTTCTGTTATGAAATTTGCTAATGAAAAACTAATTTCCAAACAATAAGCAATAGTGGGAGTAGCTGAATAAAGAAATGCTTTGGTACTTCAACGAGAATAATTAGTAACAGAGGAAAATGAAAGGCCTATGTTTCAAGAAGCGGATTATAGACTGATATATGTAGGTCATGTGAAGAAATACTTTAATGAGCATTCCCTTGAGTGTAACGTCAATAATTTGTGGTTTTAAGCTAAATTAAAAGTGACAAGGTTTGTTCCTGGTTTTAATAAAATAAGTTATGCTTCCAGTACCTTCTGCTGTTTACCAATAAAAATGCAATTAAAATATTTGGAAAACCATGTAATTAATGAAATAGCCTCTGAACTGAGTATGTGTACAGAATCACTGTTTTTTATTAAAACCAGAATTTGTTAGAATGCATGAAATATGATCTGTATAGTAATCTCCTGATGTTGTAAAGTTAATGACAAATGTGCCCCTACGGTTTCCTAGGAAGTTATTTTTCTTTGCAGAAGTTCTGCAGAGGTTATTTTTTACATGTAAAATTTTGTTCCTTTACTAGTGGGCTGCAAAGAAATTCTGCAGCTTAGGAAACTTCTTTACTGTAATACTTCTACTGGGAAATAGATCTTGTCTCTGTACCCTTCAGGACTTGTGAATTCATAACCCAAGCAGGATGCAAGACATGGGTGCCTGTAACAGGTATCTCCTGTGACTCTCTGGTTTAGTGTCAGGCTGGTTTTGCAAGAAAGGTAAAGAACCAGAATTGGTGGATCTTCCGTACAATTTTGGGCAGGCACATTCCAAAAAGAATAAGATCATTACTTCAACAAGGCCATATCTATATAGCTGGATACAAACCACAGGCTTTTTGCTCTGTCGTGTCTCACACCAACCAGTTGTGAGCCGCTTTAGTCCCTAACCTGTGTTGCTCAGATCTGGGGCCAAATTATTGGAGGGTGCCCATGATGAAGAATTTTAAGTTTGGATGCTGCACTGGATTTTTCTGTCAAAAAAAGAAGCATGGATCAACCATGCTTGCATGTAGTTGGCTGATTGCATGGGCAAAGTATGGGACTATCAGCTCTCCAAGGCAGACTGTCAGTGCGGCTGTAGTGTATGGTGAAACAACGATGTCCCTTCCTTCAGTGAACTCCTGCCTCCCGCACATCTAATTATTAAAATTCTTCACCAAACATGATTTTTCTATTTCATCTTCCTGGGAAATCAGGTTTTGTCCCTAATGTTGGCCCAAGTGAAAATGACTGCCCTGACTCGTCTTTTAAGGCTAAATTTCCTGATGTTATTACCTAGCGTGCTTCTGCAACACTACAAAGCCAAAAAGAAAATATACCAGTGGAGCTGTGAAATCCTTACTAGACTCACTACTGCTGTTAGGAGAAAAATCAGTCAGGCAACATCTTCATTTTAAGGTATAATCTCCTTTACTCTTTAAAATAAACATCGCTGCCTGCGGTGATGGGAGCCTGGTCCACCACCAGGAACAAGCATTGCAAAGCAGCTAGCTGGATTCATTGGTTTCTGTGGCCAGTTTTTAGCTATTTGCAACTCTGCATTCAGGTGCCTGCCTTCTCTCACAGGACCTGGCTCGGTGGAAGAGTCGTCGAAGGAGTGCTTCACAGGATTTAATTAAAAAAGAAGCTGAGAGAAAGAAAATGGAAAGGTTATTGTCTGGAGACGGAACGAATGAGCGCAGAAAAAGCATCAAAACCTACCGAGAAATTGTGGAAGAGAAGTACGTTCTTTTACTGAAGTGCAGCGGCATGTCTGAAAATGCTGTGTGCTCCATAGGTGATACGTAACTGCGGGCAGCCATGCCTGCAGGCCTGGGGTGAGGGAGAGGGAAGGTAGTTGATGGAGCAGAGGAAATAGGAGTGATTTCCAGTGTTACTTTTAATGCGATGGTCTCTCTTGTGTTGTTTCCCTTGCAGAGAGAGAAGAGAGCGGGAACTTCATGAGGCATACAAGAACGCAAAGTCACAGGAGGAGGCTGAGACCATCCTCCAGCAGTACATCGAAAGATTCACTATCAGTGAAGCTGTCCTTGAGCGTTTGCAGATGCCAAAAATTCTGGAGAGAAGCCATTCAGTGGAGCCAGATTCCCCACTGAAAGACCCAAATCCTCTGAGATACTTAAGGCAACAGTCGCTGCCTGCTCCAAAATTCACTGCCACCATTGAAGCAACTATTGTTCCCACCGCTGAACTAGAGCCCAGCGGTTCGACGGGCCGCACATCTCCCAGCAAAAGTGTTGTCTCCAAGGCTGTGCCTATGCTGACACCCAAGCCTTACTCGCAACCCAAAAATACACAGGAAGTTTTAAAGAACTTTAAGGTAGGATATGTTGCGCTCTCCGAAGTCGATCAGGAGGCAAAGAGATCCTGACTAAATCATCTGAACGTATAAATGTTTAATGCAATTAAGTAGAAAATGGTTGCAGCATTCTGATGTTATAAAACTCAGCTTCATGCTCTGTGCTGCCCAGTCTAGTGGTCTCTTCTTGGTTACCAACCTTCTTAGAAACTTGACCTGTTCAGACTGGAATATTTGCGCTGATCGTTTTTCCTCAGGCTAAATTTGTTTGGGGAAAGACAGGGAAAGGGGGACCTCTAAGAAAAAAAGCAAGACATTTTCTGAGAAAGAGGTTAGGAAAGAGTACATTTTCATGTTTTTTTGTTTTTGAACAAAAGGGAAGGGGCACAGAGTGTGGAGGCCTTGACTTTTGGAGCAAGGCCTGAACTGGCTTTTGTGTCAGGGGTCTGATTTTTGCCATACCCAAACAAGTCTGTCCCATTCAGCCAACTCGTAAGCCTTTGAAACACTGCAGTGTGCATGTATTCAGTGTGGAGCATCCCTACTCCTTCAGAGTCAAGAGCCAGCTTGCCCAAAGATACTCTCTGTCCTAAACATGCTTCTCACCAGGGATGAACAGGGAAGGCTGCTTTGCTGGCATAAAGAGGGGGATATAGGCTCTCCATGCAGGTTTAGGGAAACAGATTGGTACTGGAGCAGCGGTGTAACTGGGGATTGCTGGTGAGAGAGGGGGAGTGACTGCACTGGGTTGCAGGAACTGTGCAAAGGTCATGAGAATAAAAGAAGTAAGAGAGCTTGGATGAAAGCGGGGCTGCCTGCAGTAAGGAGCCAGCTATGAGATTGTGGGGAAAGAGGATAGGAGAAGAGACTGAAACTGGGACAGGAAACCTGAGGAGTGTATCTTTGGACTGGGTAGGTGTGGAGAATGGGAGTAAGATACTGAACCAATGATGGAGAAAGCAAAGAACTGGGATGTGTTAGAGAGAACAGGCCAGAATAAGTCAAGTTTGAAGAAAGCTGCTTCTCACAGTGCCTGTACCAAAACTGGAGCTTCCCCAAGTGTCGTTGTAGCCTTGTTGTAAGCAGTGTGAAGCCTACTAGCATGGGTGCCCCCAGCTTGTAGAGTTCGGGTCCCCTTGTATCTGCCATTGCTATCTGATGCTTTGCTAGTGGGATGCAGGGGTCTCTGCAGTCCTGCTGATGTCCCAGTAGCATTGCTACCATTTATATTCTGGTTCTTCACTTTTTAAAAAATAAGTCAGCTTTGTATAGATAGTGAAAAAGCGGGTTGTGATGTCTGTAATTTCTTTAAGTCTGTCCCAGCTCTTGTGGACCCCCCCCAACCATGTTTCCTAGTTGAAATGTGAAACTGGGAGTTCCTATTTCTCCTGTACCTCAGTTGGTATTCCCCTAGAGTTTACATTTTAGACATCAGTGAATCGTGGATCTTTGGTTTTTTTCTGATCCATGTCACTTTTTTCCTCAGAGGACCAAGATATATGTGTGTGTCACCTTCACGTTAATGCATACATGGTTGACGTGGGGAGAAACTAACCCGTGGGTGCTTCTACCCCCCACCAACCACTGCTAAAAGTCTGTCTAGATATTGTTCACTCGATGTGGAAGAATGTGATTTGTCTCAGTAGGAATCGTTCCCTAGCACATGTAACTGTAGCATAATTTTCCTTTGAAACACCAGTCTGTCGATGATTCTCGGCTCTGGTGACAATGTCTTGACTTGCTCCAGATCAGAAGGAAGGAGTATGTTTGTTTAACTCTGCAGCCAGGGCATCTGTCCTGATCATTCAAACATTTCGCTTTCCTCCCTAATATAAATAGAGGAATGTCTTAGTCTAAACAGAGACACTAAAATGTATGGTGCGGCCTGCCAGTGTTTTCCTGGCGTTTTTATTTCTGAGATCTTTCATGACCTGCCTCTCTAGTAGGTAATCCAGCACACAGTCCCAGAAGACTTGGGGCTCAGTGTCTGCTCACGCTTGCGTTTGGAAATAAATCCTAAGAGTGGTACTGTGTTGAGTGGATGCTGGCAGCGAGGAAAGGGAGGGAACCTTGTCATCTGAAAAGCAGTCAGAAGGGGTGAAACCGCTTGCAGAGCCGGGCTGTTTCTCCTCTGCCTGGGAGCTGATCGCGCGAGGTGCTAACTGCCTTCGCCTCCCCGCATGTCTGTCAGAGCTGAGGATGCCCAGCACCTCGGGGACGGCCCCTTAGTTAATCACGCTCAGACAGAGGACAGACCTCTAGATGCACATATACAAGAAGTCAACAAGAGGAGTTTGCCCTCAGCTTAGCACTGGTGGCATATACTAAGTTGGAGTGCCGCTCTTGAGGTATCCAAGCTGTTTATTCAAGAAGTAAAGTACTGAAGATAAGTAAATGGTGAAATAAGGAGTGGGGCAGGGAGGATGAGATGGGAAGAACTTTGTTTTCTTGGAACTGTTTTTCAGTTCGATAAAGCAGTTTTGACACTTGTTGCATCAGTTTTCAGTAACAGTGAAATAAGTGAAAAGTCCCTGCGGAATGGCTTACCCTCTGAGCTTGTTTTTACATGTGTTTTTTGTTTATGCAGTACCTGTAGAGAAACCTGAAATGACTAATCACCATATATATCCCAGATAGCTTCTGTAAGAAATCACTGATCTATGCTATTTTTCCCCCAAGTCCAATGATTAGCAGAGAAGACTCTGTCCATATTTACTCCCTCACCTTCGCATTGTCTCCCATGATGACTGTTTTGCAAGGAAGGATCTCTGTGCACAGAGTAGCAAAGCCCTGCTTCAAGTCTATTTAAAACTCACCCTTGCTGTCAAGCCTATAAACATCTGTGCTGTAGCTAGGCAGGAGCAATATGGTTTCCTGATACCTGGTCCTCTCCTGGTCTCTCTGCAGCTGGGCCCTCTTATGGTGAATGGCTTGTGAGTTTTTTGTAGCAAGATTTTTTTCATGTATACCATGGCTTCTACAAACAGCCCTCCAAATTGAAGGAAGAGTTTACATGCCACCTCCATTCAGAACATAATTACGAAGTATTAAAGTCCTGAGAGGAAGCTGTGTCAGAGCAGAGGAAGAAACTAGAGCTTATTTTGTATTTTCTTCCTTGCTTAAGGATTCCTTAGCGGGAATATATGCCCACCAAGGAGCTAGCTTGACCCTGAGAACAAAGTAGTTAAACTGTTTCTGCGTTCTCCTTTTCATGGAGACTGCATAAAATCATTTTCTGGGAAAGCAACTATTTATTTTATCGTCTCATGGAGAAGGTGGAATGCCCAGTTTTATTTGTTGGTTCCTTGCTTCCCTGTTATGAACTCTGCTGCTCCTGACCCTTCAAAGTTCACATGACAGTGCTTCAGAAAGCACGGTCTACTAATACTGTGGTGAGGTCGTCAGGGTACGTAGCAGTTCATCAGCATAATTAGTCCTGGAGAACCTGCTTGCCTCTTGCATGAAGCAATGCAAAACCCAGCAGTTTTGGTCTAAATTTAACATAAATTTTTGTTGTTCTTTTAAAATCCATTTATCTGTGATGCACACAAAAGGTGTCTGTATGTTACTGGGAGAACGAAATGTGTGAAACCAGGGAATCCAGAAAAATTATTATCTTCTGTCTGTATTTAGTTTATGACCCCCCTGAAACAGGGTTTTCTTCTATGTTGGCCTGTTGAATGAAGCGTGTGCTTGGCTCTGTCCTTCACTGATGGCACAGACTGTGTTAACAATTGTAATATCATGTCGAAGTCCTAATTTCCTAAATTCCTTTGAATGCTAATTGCCTCAGCATATTTATTTAACTGTATTCTACAGGTAGATGGAAAAGTCAGCATGAATGGCGAAAATGTCAACGGTGTGGAAGAGAAGGATAAGGAGTGTACAACAGTAATATTTACTCCTTCGCCAAGCAGATCTCTGAAATTTGACGGAGTAGCCAGAGGGGACAGGCCCCCGGCAGAGTTGAAGAAGGACCCCACAAGTGTTGAGCTCAGTTTACAGAGGCCTGCCACTCAGAGCGTGCACAAAGAGCCAACAGTAAGACCAACACGAACAAACCAGCCTTACTTTCTCTGCCAATTTTCTGTCTCATAACATATTTAATCACTAACTAATGAAACCCGAGTGCTTATGTTTGCTTTATTTCAAGAGGGTGTGCCTGGACCAGGAAAAAAAAATATATTTTGTAAATTAAAGGCTTCTTCCTTTGGGATGTGGATAGAGAAATGAGAGGGGAAGATTCAAAAAACTTTTTGCAGCCAGCGTCTTTTTTTTGGATGTCATGCAGCTGATAAGCATGCTTTAAATGTGCTGGGCCAGGGAGAAATTGACTCTGTGTCCCAGCCATTGTGCAGATTTATTCAGCGCTTCTCCTGATGTTAGCTGATTAGATCAGCAACATAACTGGACTGTGCAAGCCATTATAATTAGTCTCAGTTTTCAATTTTCAAAGAAGAGGATGTGGATGTGCTGGCAGTTTTGAGCATTCAGCTTTCATTCTCCTCTCAGAAACATTAGAAAAGGGGATAAGCTATTGAAATGCTCAGAGGGGACAACGTGCTTCTTAACTGCCTTATCAAGGAAACAAATTAATTTTACCTTTTCATCTTTCTCTCCCCCTCTTCCCCAGATGGAAAAAAGCAGGAATAAAACTAGAGCATATCACAGCAGGAATCTAGATACTACAAAACTGTAATAAAAGTAGATAGTAAAAACAAAACAAGAAATAAGGACCAGACTGGAAATAAAGCATGTAAAAGGGTTGCAAACAAGTGGCAGGAGAGGGAATTCTCGCCGTTCTTTTCTGTGTAACACCAAAGAGAATCGGAGATGTGGTGAGAGTTGGAGTATGATAATTTTGTGCTTTCATCTCAGATTTCATCCAAGCATTGGCCAGATGGATAACGGAGCGGGCAGGGATCTGTCCCCGGGAGTGATGGTTCATTCGTGCCAAAGGGCTTGTGTCTTATCTTACTCCCCTGCTTCATGCCGGTCTCTGGCTGTGGACAACCAAGCCACGGAGCCTGCAGCAAGCATGGGAGCTGGGATGCGCTGTGAGCACAGACTTGATCCTGTCAGAGGGAACTGGTATAGAGTCAAAAGTGAATGATTTGGAGGAAAGCAGGCAGGGATGGCAGAGCAGAGGCTGCTCCTGTCAGAATGAATTGGCTGTAAAGGAAAAACCAGGTAAGCGTTGTGTCTGATATGGGAGAGCTGGTAATGGGAATGTTTGGCGGACAGAGAAGAGCCTCAGCTTGCTCTAGATTAGAAGCACAATGGTGATCAGAAAAGTAGCTGAATGAAACTGTTACTGTCTCCTTGTTTAGGATTTCCAGACCAGTATAGCTGTGGAAGAGTTGAGAGGAAATCCAGCAACAGAAGCGACTGTTAGGGCTTGGGTGTGTTTGTACCTGTTTGATGCTCTCTCATCCTTCCCTTTCTACAGCTTTGAGGGTGATGTGGCCAGCTGAACACAGATTTTTGTGTGTCTGGTTTCTGCTTCCAGTGTCTTAGCCCTTGTGGTGATATTGGCAAAGGAGGCAGAAGAGTTTGAATTCTCGGATTCCTTGTGACTGATATTCGCAGAATACCTCCTGGTTTGTAAGCTTGAGTGCACTTAATGATGAAGCCTTCTAGAGAGAATGAGTGCGCACCCAAATGGTGCTATTGACAGAGTTTCTCTGCTCTAACTAAGGATTTTATATTGCTAGCTTGCCGATTTCATCAATAATGTGACTGGGTAGTGCAAATCATTGTAATTACTCCTGGTGCTTCACCTTCAAGCTTTTGTGTATTCAAGCTTTTCTGTATTTGTGTCAAGCATGTCAAGGGCAGAGCAAGGAGAGGAGACTGCTTTGAGGGAGATCTTAAATGGGGAAACAAGTGGAATGCGCTGAGCGTGATGGAGGGAAAGAGAAGGAGACCTGCCTGTGGCTGGAAGGGAATTTGCCACCCTAAGATAAGATTACAGGTTCTGCTCCTTCTAAATGTTTGCTTCTCTTTACCCAGCTGCTTCATTTTAATTTTCCCGGTCCTCATGCCTTAGACTAAGGCATGGGCAGTAATTTAACTATTGAGCATACAGGAGTGCCCTGGTTCATGGATGGGAAGGGCTTAGATGCCAGGTTGCAGAGATGGGTCATGATACTGATGCTTGGCTTCTTCACTGTGTGTGTTGGGGCACAGACCAGCACTGCTATAGGCAGCTCGATATGGATGCAGTCGGTCTGGGGCCTTACTGCAACAAGCGGGCAGCTACGCTAGACTTGCTTCACTCAGCGTTCTCCCAGTACCTATTTTACTTTGGTTTCTGGACAACTAACACAATGATGTCAGCCTGCATCTGTGGAGTCTGAAATTCTAAACTCCTCTCTGAAGGTATAACCCCTCCTAGGAAGGTTGGGAATCCAAATTAGGAAAGAAAAGAGCCTCCTGGGCTTGTCCCACTCCTCATAAAACGTGGCCTCTTGCTGGGTAGGATGCTGAATCACTAGCTGTCACTGTGAGCCCTCCAGAGGGGAAGAAGGGGTTTACTTTTTGCCCCAGCAGGATGGGGCTTCCAAGCTACACATTCTTGGATGTAAGAAAGCATTCTGAAGCTGCCACTGTATCACCTCCCACAAGGAGAAACCAGGGCTATAGTTTTTCTCTGATGCTTAACTCTACTGAATTTTTAGGAGAGGAGGAGAAGACGACAGAAACAGGGATAGAAAAGCAGCTGAGATGAAGAAGCAGAGCTGTCTGGAGTGGAAGAAATTACTACATTTCTTTTGCCTTGAGAACTTTTACAAATTGAGCATGTTTTCAAAGCCTCTTCTAAACTTGCTTTCACTGCTTTTATTTGTATTCTTTATTGATATAGGTCTTGTTAGCTATGTCCTTCCCAGGCTTTGAATAAGATTCACAGGCACTAGTTCCTCTGCCTGTTAAGAGATGCTGTTTCTAGGGTTTTTTTCCCTCTAGTTGCTCTGAGATGTGGTTTGAGTTTGTGTTTTATTCATTCATTTTCTGCCCTGAGTCTCTTTTGTGAAGTATGTATTCCTTCTCATATATACGTTACCTTTGGCCTTCCTGTCCTCTTCTTCTGATTCTCTTCCTGTTCTTTGCATGCCCCTTCCTCCTCCTCCTCCATCGCTCTTACGGCTGCTCCCCTGCTGTTTCAGTTCAGTTGTCAAATGGGCTAGTCCTGTCTTCTCTCTGCCTGGCAGGCTTCCCTTTGAAGCTCTGTAGCCCTGCTCTAAATCTCTCCGGCTGGCCTCAGGCGTTGTCTGCAATATGGGAAGATGCTGTGCAGCTGTACTTCAACAGCTCTTTTGGCCTGAAGTTTGGAAAACAGTTTAGTCAAGTTGCACCGCTTAAAATGCTAATGTGATTGAGGTTTTTGGGGAGCTAGAGAAGTGCAGGGATCATTTCCTATGGGTGAGACCTCAGTGTCAGTTGTCTTTTTGACAGAAGAACCCCATCTATATGTGAATCAAATAATGATTGGCAATCAGAGACTGGCTGGGAAACATATCTAACTCCTGCCTAAATCTACTATGAAATGAGATGCAAAAAGCTGCAGCAGGTGGGAAGGATGGTAAAGAAAAATATTATCAAGAAACTATACTTGCATCTGTAGTGTATAGGTAGAGTACTTAGATTTGGGGGGGGGGGGGGATTTTACAAGAGACTTACCTTTACTCAAAGTAGCTTATGAAATTTTGCCTATGATTTAAGGCTAGAAAGGATAAATATGGCCTATAAGCAGGATGCAAATATCCCACTGGTGTTTGTGGTGCAATGTGCTGCTAAGAGAGGCAATAGGTAAAGCACGTCTCTTATTGCAGCTGGAAAAACTGGGGCAACAGGTCCAAGACTAACTGGTCAGTCAGTGGCAATGCCAGCAATAACATGAGAATCATCTCCTCGCCCCGGTCCTACTTGTCAGCCATTAGGTCGTGTTTTCTTTCCTTCATACAGAACAGTTAGGCACATTGCAAATGCTGAGAAGTTGTATCCTCTAGCTCTTTGAATCAGAAGTTGACAAAGTAGATGTTTTGTTTTAAAACAGTATTTGTGCAGTTTTTAGTGTGGGGGGATTAATTTGTCAGTGAGTAACATCGCTTTATTTAACCAATCTTTGTATGAGCGTTTAGAAATTATTGGCTTGTTACAGCTCTAATTATAGCTTTGCTCTGATCAACCAAAAAAAAAAAAAGATGGCAACTAAAAAGATCAGGGCGAAGTGGTGATGGTGGGGAGAGATTTTGGCTTTCTTTTAATTTCTCACTAGCTAGCTTAAACTTGTCCATTTCTACTCCCTGCATGTTTGGCACAAAATAAACTTTTTTTTCTACATCCAAGTAACACTCTCCTTCATCTTCAAAAATCCACTGATTGAACTGAGATTAAAGTATAAGCTTTCTTGTGGTTGAGGATTGTTGGCCAAGCTACAGGAGAGCAGGGTTGAAATCCTGATTTGTACATATCTGGTAGAACAAGTCTTCGTTCTTTGATTCATTACAAGAAACACTTGTAGAGTAAGTACGTCTGTTCCAGATTGACAGCTTTGCCTTGAACCGCACATGGGAAGATGGGTGGAGGGCTGGACTACCTGAAGGGAAACGGTTTAGGATGAGAACTGAGAGCAGCAAAGCTTCAAAGCAGCTAGAAGGGAACTCTGCTCGGGATGTGGTTACGAATCTAGCGTCTGCATCTCCCATCCTCCAGACACCCATGCACTTTTCAGTGTCTGTAAGTGATAGGAGCTTATTTTACATCCCAATTGAGCAGTAATAACTCTAGAAAAATGACTAGCAGGAATACTTAACACTATTTCTTGCGACACTTTCAAGTCTTCTTTGTCAATTACTGATCCACGCTGATCTTTGGTTGTATAGCTGGCCTGAGTATAGCATTATATAGCTGCCAGATGAGGCAGATGACTTAATGTGTCAGAACAGTGTTCTGGCTGTAGTACTATACTGGCATAGCATGCAAGGCACTTAGCTCTGGCAGCCCAAGGTCATGCCAGCGTTACCACTTACAACAACAGAAAACGCTAGCTTTGATGAGGAAGTCATCATATGAAAATTTTAAAGTCAATGATACGTGTACAATTTCAATCACAGAAGTCTGATTGAGACATGTCAGGCAGTTTCTATATGTGGCTGTTGATACTGCAATCAGTTTCATTCCTGAGTGATTTTACAGAATTTAAACTGTAGTTCTAACCTGATTCTTTCCAATATCTCTGCATTCTTGCTGGTTCATAGAATCATAGAATCATTAAGGTTGGAAAAGGCCCTTAAGATCATCAAGTCCAACCATTAACCTATCACTGCCAAGTCCACCCCTAAACCATGTCCTCAAGCACCACATCTACACGTCTTTTAAATGCCTCCAGGGATGGAGACTCAACCACTTCCCTGGGCAGCCTATTCCAGTGCCTGACTACTCTTTCAGTGAAGAAAGTCTGGTTCCAGACAGCTTGTTTTGTCATATTTTCATAGAAAATACAGTAATGGTATTTCATATGATTTTGTGTACAAGTAGTGTTAACTGGCCTACGTTTTGATTTAATTTACAGTAAGGGTTAATAAAGTTCTACTGTAACTTCCTTTGGAGTTTGAATTCTTGTAGTAGTTGTGATGTGCCACGTTTTAGGAGTTCCCAGTTATTGTATTTTTAGGGTTTTGTAAGGACGTAGTTTCTGCCACAGCAATAGACAATGTGGCTATTCCTGGCTTGTATCGTCTTAATTAAAGAAATACTTGGACTGATATCCTAGTTTATGGGATAAAAATCCTATCTGCCACAAACTGAACTCATTTATTTTCATGTCTAATAGGTGTTTGGTAACACTGTATTGTCAGCTGTGCTTGTGTCTTTGTTAAATGGATACCTTGGTTAGCAGAACTGAGGTTAGCAGAACTTGTCCTCTTCACTTTAACTCCTGGGTAGCTAGATGCATGGGGTAATAAAAACACCAATCCAAGTAGACAGCATTCTTCAGTTTTTCAGGAGTTAATGAGACAGAGTATTCACACCAGCCTGGATCTGGGGGCAGAGATAACCACAGCCCCTAGGCAGCAAGGTTTTTCCTGCTTCCCTTGAAGGCTTCTTCGCCTCTGGCGGTGGACCAGCAGGTGTTGTGTGACCTTCCCTCATAGGTACCTGCAGCAGCGCCAGCGTATGAAGTGGCTCTGTGGTCCTGCAGAATGACGCCTCTGCCCACACGAATGCGTGTGGCTGCAGTGGGGTGGTGCCGAAAGTCTGTGTGGGTCCGGTCCTTCATCCCAAAGCCTGAGAGCTCCTCTGAAACACCTCAGAAACGTCACTCGCCAAGTTGCTCAGTTTTTCAGTGTCCGTGTCAAAATATGATCTTCTTAGGTACAACAAAATGCTTATATGCCTTTTTCATGTACAGTGGCAACATCATTTGATTACAAAATATTTATGAAAAGTGAATGATGGTAGTCTGTGGGAGAGAAGACGTTTTATGGGCTATATCAGTACAAGAATTTTCTTAAATGTATCATATACCTGTGGATATTGGTATTATAAATAGAATTAGATATACTGGGAATGAGAAGGTTCCCCAGTGAAGTTGACTTAATTTTTTTATAAATTACTTACTAATCAGTTTTATATTTTTAGCTGTCTGTTGCTAGCATTTAATTGCTCAGCAGAGGGAGGAGGAAGAGTCACGTCTCGTGAGCAGTAACAGAACTTCTTCAGCATGCCATTGCAAAATTCAATTTTCCTGCAGCGAGTAGTAGCTTGCTCTTTTTTTTTTACTCCTCTTTGAAAGAATTTCTATAAATAACATCTATGTCTATCCAGGAGGTTGAACCAGGTATATAGGTTATGGGTAGATTTAGTTATTGCACTTGTGCAGGATAGCTACATGACACAGCACTGTATTTAGGTTCCTGAGATAACTCTAGACCTAGAGGTGATAAAAATGCCTCATGTCTGTGCATTCACTGAGTTTTTTAAACCCTCTGAGAGGCCAGTGCGTTTGTGCTCTTTCCCCAGCTCCAGCTGCCATGGGCACTTGACTTCCCTGGGTGTATGTAATGCTGTTTAACCCTTTCTGAATCTGCCCTGGTTTATCACATAGCTCTAAAGCCTCTGAGGTTGAATATAAGCTGAACTTTTTTTTTTTTTTTTTTTTTTTACTTTTCCATTTGGACAGTTGCTTTTTTGAGAGTGGAGGGTGAGTTCCATTGCTTTACCAAAAATAACAATATAAACATTAACAATTGAAATTTACAACAATTTCTTTGGAAGGGCTTAGGCTTTGGAGCACCAGGTAGAGTTGTTGGGTAGATGCCTCGTGCTTTTCCAGTTAAAATCTACCTTGTTTAGGGCAAACCCTGAGCTCTCGATAATAGCCATTTGTTTAGGTTTAATGGAGTTTTGTAGGTTGTGGAATGACAGAATAATTCAGGTTGTAGGTCTCTAGCTGAGTCTTCTGCTCAAAGCAGGATCAGGCATGAGATCAGACTGGGTTGCTAAGGGCTTGATCATTCGAGTCTTGAAAACCTCTGAGGATGGAGGTGGCACAGCCTGTCTGGACAGCCTGTTATGTTGCCTGGCTGTCCTCGTGGAGAAAAGAAATACTTATTTCTGCATTGAGCAAAGTTGGGAAGGGTTTCCAGTAGCTTCTCCCCTGCTGCTGTCGTGTCAGGAGCCAGAACTGAGGCTGAAGGAGACATTTTCTTTAGTTGCAGTGTTCTGCTGGGGCTTTCAGTAAGAAAGCTCTCACTGAAACGCAGGCTGGCATGAAGATGGGCTGGGGAAAGAAGGGGGGGGGTTATACAGGAGAAAAAAGCAACAGAATGGCAAGGGGCAAATCTCTGGGGCACGGGACTCGCAGTCTTTGGAGCATTTCTCTGGGGTCTGTTTTTTAGCCTGTTCTTCGTCTCCAGTGACCGCCCCTCCTTGGAGCGTGTGACACATAGAGGGGGAGCTCTGTGCCTTGTTTGCTCTTGGTGTAGGCACGCTCACAGGTGGACATGGTGGAGAGGAGGTCCTCAAACTTTCCATGCTGCCTTTTTGGAGTGTGTATTTCACCTCTGCCTTGTCCAGTTTGAGAATCACTTCTAGGCAGGAGGGCGACATGTCCAAAGAAGAGCAATGAAGCTGGTCAGGGGTGTAGAGAACAAGTCCTATAAGGAGTGGCTGAGGGAACTGGGGTTGTTTAGTCTGGAGAAGAGGAGGCTGAGGGGAGACCTTATTGCTCTCTACAACTACCTGAAAGGAGGTTGTAGCGAGGTGGGGGTCGGTCTCTTCTCCCAAGTAACAAGCGATAGAACAAGAGGAGACGGCCTCAAGTTGTGCCAGGAGAGGTTTAGGCTGGATATTAGGAAAAATTTCTTCACTGAAAGGGTTGTCAAGCATTGGAACAGTCTGCCTGGGGAAGTGGTTGAGTCCCCATCCCTGGAGGTATTTAGAAGACGGGTAGATCTGGTGCTTAGGGACATGGTTTAGTGGTAGAGTTGGCAGTGCTAGATTAATGGTTGGACTCGAGGATCTTAAGGGCCTTTTCCAACCTAAACGATTCTATGATTCTGTGTGTCCCATGCCTTGCCTGGGGCAGAGGATTCGGGTGGGCGGAGGTGAGGGTGCAGTGGAAAGCGCTGGGCGGAGGGGAGGACAGCGGGCAGCCAGCCCCAGCAGGCGCCGGAGGAGACGCGCTGCCACTTCTAGAGGCTCATGGCTGCGATCCGGCGCCTGTCCTGCTGCGATGTGGCGGCACAGCCTTTGGCAGCTGGGGGCTCCTTCTGTTGTTTCCAGCACTGCTCACTGCCCACCACGCTTGCCTGGGTTGCTGCTCCTGGCCATGGCC
The DNA here is from genome assembly GCF_047370975.1 of Nipponia nippon. Classification (NCBI taxonomy): domain Eukaryota; kingdom Metazoa; phylum Chordata; class Aves; order Pelecaniformes; family Threskiornithidae; genus Nipponia; species Nipponia nippon. Next base: position 26,996,913 of record NW_028262380.1, read on the forward strand.
CCGCACCAGTCCTCACCATTTTCTCACAGGGCATCTTCCCAGACACATTCCCAGCCTCTCTCCGGAGCATGCCTTCCTCCAGAGAGGAGAAGAGAGGCAAGGATTCCCGAGCACTGCCGACAGCAAAGTTCTCTGGAGACAAAGTGTGTCCACAGGCGTTGGCGTCCTGTTGGCACTGCCAGCAGACGTCCACGATGACTAAGCTCTGAGAGCCCAGGTCTGCTCTTCATCGGGCTCAGATGGATGAGGGGCTGTAGGCTCATGTGGGTCTGTGGAGATGGGAAACAGGATCCATGTAGAAGATGGAGGTCTGAATCCTGCCCCCAGAAAAGAGGAAATTTCATCAGATTTCCTCCCTTGCAGCTGTTAATAAGATGGAGGGGTGGGAGGACTATAGGAAAGCAAGTCTACAATAGACTACTTCTGAAATACGTTACTTTTTATTTCTAAGAGTAGTCTTTTTTTTTTTATTTTCCTCTGTTGAATGTGCCATTTTGTAGATCTTTCATGCATTAGAAGCACTGTGCAGTGGCTGATCAGTTTGCTGCAGATTTTTCTTGATTTGCCTACTGGGAAAGCAGATATATGATGGAAGCTGCTAAAGTTATCAGCTAAAGCGCTACCCTTGTTTTTGCAGTGTGGTTTTAGCTCTGCAGCAGCCTTGTGCTGGGTCAGGAAGCTGGCTTTTCAAAGGGATTTGGATTATTGGCTTGATACGCTCTCACCATATTTTTTCAGTCCTCTCTTAATAGTGCTCCAAGTATTTCATTACCTTTAATACTGACTCTGGCTTTTCCCTTCAGATAACAGATTGTTTAGACAACCATGAAATAAAGGAAGTATTTAATTACTTTGCCACTTTTCAAACCCTAGAACGTGCTATGTATTCACTAATGCATACGTTTTTGTGTTATTCTGGAAGAGGAAACTAGGGGTAAAATGTATGCTTATCTCCAGCTAACACAATCCAAGATATCCTACAATTTTAAAAGCTTGTAGGAGCTATTCCAAACCAACTGCATGATGGTTGCTGATGAACAGTTTGAAAAGGAGATTAAAGCCCAGTGATTCAACACCTAAGCTGCATGTACTGCTCCGAAATGTAGTCCCCAGTTCCCTGCTGAGCTCTAAACCAGTCTGGTTGAAACACGTTACAAAGAAGCAGCAAGTACTGCCTTGAGGAATTAACACACACTTTTATTTCCAGGGTACTCACTGTTTCTACTGTATTATTCTCTGCAGGCCTCCCCGGTGGAAGCAGATAGACCTGCCAGCAAGCAGGTCGAGGCTGGCCCTGGAAGTGCGGGACCTGTGAGCCTGGCATGCCCGTCCCCAGGTGGGTTGCTGCTGCTGCCCTTGCCCGTGCCCTTGCCCACCCCAGGCTGGGGTTTAGGCCCAGCCTGCAGCAGGAGTCCGATAAGTGCATTTGCAGCGGCACCAAGAGGGTTTATTAGAAAATGCAGAAGATGTCAGAAATCTCAACGTAAGAAAGAAATTTTTTACAATAAGAACGATCATTCAGCGCAACAACCTCCCCAGGGACATGGTAGAGTCCCCATGGCTGGAGGTTTTCAAGGTGTGACTGAACAGGGTGCTAGATAATCTCATTGAGGCTCCCTTTCCCACGAAAGGTGGGACCAGATGATCTTTCGAGATCCCTTCCAACGTGGGCTGTTCTGTCATTCTGTGGTTGAAACAACACACCTGACTGCACGTTGCCTGGGATGTGAGTTGTCTGCTTTGCTGATTGTGTGCCTGAAGAGTTGGTGCCACAGTGTGCTGTAACCAGAAAGCAATCAGGGCAGAAACTATCAGTGTAATAGCTTCTGTTTAACACTTTGTTTTCCCCCAAGACATTAAGAAGTGGGGAAGGAGAATAAGAAGGGGCACTTAAGTCCCTATAGGGGCTTTAAATGGACAGTATTGTGCACGGTCCTGATTTTCTGCTTTAAAGCCTTTATGCATGATTCCTAATCTGGGGAAAGGAATTTGCTGGTAAAATTTGAAGGTATTTTCCTCAAAAGGGTTTTTCTGAAACATTATCTTTGAGTAGGTATATTATCTACTGCCTACTAACATACTAAGTTCATGATCTTTTTTTGTTGTTCATTTTTTAAAAATGGGTCTATCAAAGTTCAGCTTGGTATGGGTAAGTAAAAAGCACTATTCGAAGTAGGTATTTAAATGAGACCTCTGGCTGTAATTGGTATATAAGCATAATGCTCCTATTTGTTGAAGATAAATGTGACTTAAACAATTGAGCTTTGCCCTCAAACATCAATGAGGTACTGTTCCCCCAAGATGAGAAGCATATCCAGCCTTTTCTTGATGTGCTGCAAGACTCTGAAGCACATGGACTGTTAGCAAGGGCTCATCAGCTGACTTAATTACTTTGACTCTTAGATGCCAAAGCACAGAGGTTAACAATCTTAAATTGCACCTGGCAGGTGATGTAGAAGCTGCAATCTTGTGGTGAACCAACCAAATTCTCCTCTCAAGAGTCAGCAGTGATGAGCTGGTGATACTTGTCTACAAATCACAAAGCCACCTTGTGTCAGGCTCCACACCTGTGAGAAATGCTAAACATTAAGTATTGATAGCAAAGTTTAATATTGGCTGGCAAGGAAAACTGAGATAGCATTGCAAAAATTGACATGGTAAAGGAACATGGGTTTTCATTATGTCTGCTTTGGAGGGATAGATGTGGTCCAAACTGTGTGACCTTCTTGTAGAATATGCAACCTCCTCTGCTGTTCAGTACAAGCCACATACTTCCATGCTGTGACCCCTATGCCACTAATGGTGTGGAAGCTGCTCCAAAGTGGTATGCATCTGCCTTGCAGCAGGAGCAACTCTTGTCTTTGCTCGTGTGCAGGTTCTTAGTGGAGCCTTGGGGTGCATCTCTCTTAGCTCACTCTCCTAGCTTGTCAACAAAGGTACATTTGGAAGCTGCTGCTGCTACCGTGTTTGGAGAGGGGACAGGATCTGAAGCTGAGATTCTGCTCTAGGAAGTTAGAGAGATGTCTGAGTGCTTGTGCACTGCCTGGGATGCTGGAAACTGCTCTGTTTCCAGTGGTGGTACCAGCTGACAGTAGTTTAGCTGTCGCAGTCCTCAGCTGTAGACCTGTGAGCTCCTCATCCCTTCTCCTGTATACCAGCATCAACTTCTTGGGTTTTTTTAAGAACTGAATGACAACTAGATTATTCCAGTCCAAGGCTTCATGTTAGCACAATTTGTTTGCTGTCTGATGCTTGACTGCCATGGTTTAGTAGAAACAGGCAAGCTGGAATGTCCTCCAGTGCTGACAGTGAGACCGTGTTAATTATGGTATAGCTACTTGTCTGGATAGCATCTTAGGATAAGATTCATCACACGACTTCAGTAAAGAGATCTATACCTCAGTAGGCACGTTGTAGGTTACAGCTCATCTCAGCCAAAGAGGAGTGTCTGAAATAGTTTGGGTGACTCTTCCCAAGAACTGCCTCTGTTTTTGTTGACCATGATGCCCAAGTCAAGTGTAAGCACCTACATTTTGTCAGGTGAATTTCACCCTTAAAGCCTTGTCTTCTCTGAGAGATGAATTTTGCCTGTGTTGAAGAAAGGAGATTATTTTTTCAAAACATCCAGTTTATGGGCTCACAGTATATCCAGTAAGAAATCAGATTGTAAGAAATAGGTCTACATTTTATTGGAAAAAATGTCTTAACATTGCAACATTATTTCTTGTATGTGTGGATTAGGTTCAGATCAAAAGCAATTCAAGTCAACTGCAGCTTGTGCCAGCCCTGTTGTGAAGAGATTAGAATTTCTTCCCAGTCCTGTCCCTTCAGAGGAAGCTGCTTCAAGTGAGAAAAATGTGAAGAAACCTGAAATGGAGCAGCAGAAGGAAGCAGAGCTCCCTGCTACACCGGAGGTATGTACAGGCAAGAAAGAGAGGGAGTGGAAAACAAAACAAAAAAACAACAAAAAAAGAAAGATCTCACATGGAAATGTTTATTGTGCAAATTGGTATTTTTCTTTATATAATGTCACTTCAGGAGTTCGTTCAAAACAGTCTGCCAGGGAATGACCCTGAAGGATGGTTTCTGTGCCAAATCCTATGGTCATCAGAGAGTTCCCCATTGAAAGGAACTCCCCAGTGTCTGTTTGTAGCATTTGAACCTGTAAACTGGCTGGAGCAGAAATGAGAACTTAACCTGCAAACCCCGGTCCCACCACGTGTTGGGAGGACAGAGTATCCAGAAGGTGTAGGGAGTGGAGCTTACCCTCTTGGTCCTCTTGAAGTGCTGAACAAATGCAGGTGGTGGCAGAGGTAACAAATGTCCATGACCATACTGCTCTGTCAGGTAAGTTAGATGTTGGTCCTGGGTTAGGATCGGCTTTGGTGTGCAGGGCAGTGTGAATGTCAACAGCAAACAGCTACTAGTTATTTCCAGGACTTCAGTACTGCAACTCCATGTTGTAATTCTGGAGACAGAGGCTTCATCTTTGATAACATTGATTCAGAAAATAAGTAGAAAGGGTTTAAGTTAACCTTGGATTGAACCTGCTGATTTTTGAATGCTGTTTTCTCTCCCAGAAGTCTGAACAGGTGATGAAACCAAAAGCCCTGGAACTAGAGGGAAGTGTAGTGTTGCCATTTTTAAAGAAACTACCTGAGACCAGCCAAGTTACTCTGCAGAATTCTGGTCTACCAGGTGAGCAAAGAGCATTTGGAGAACTCAGCTGGACAGTAACCGGGTATATGTGTGTGTGGTGTTCAGGGAGAAGTGCCTAATCAATGACCTGGATGGTTTTGAAGCTAAATTGTTATTTTCTAGTTTTTCACCTGACTGATATTGGTAGTGTGGCTTCTGTGATGCAAAGGACTCTCTTGGCTGTTCCCCTTAAACACAATAACAGAAATGTGACACAACGGAGGGGTACAGGGAGAGCCCTGTCTTGCACTTACCTGGCCTAGCAATAAAAGCTGTATAATGTCAATGAGGATTATATTTTAATAGTACTGCTGCTCACAGATGAAAATGGCTTAGCAATTGGTTTTACTCACAATAAAAACGTCTGGAGATAACTTCTGCACTCAGCTGCTCGTGTGGCCATCCTTTTCATAGATGAACAATACGTGTATCGGGCCACATCCCTCAATTGGACCTGTGCCTATCATGAGTTCTTGCAAAGCACAACTTTTTTTTTTTGCCTTCATGACAAAGTTTTGCTTGAGATTGATAGTGTTTAGTAGTTTGATTTTATATTGATTTTAGAGATGCATATCTCTAGGTATTGTGAAAGAAAGAGAGAGAAAAATCATCCGAAGTTTTCTTCCCCCTGAGAACTTACTAGGTTGTTAGTTTATGTATAGTTAATATACTGATTATCATAGTGTTTTCAAGATTGAAACTACTGAAGGTGATCCACTGTGGAGGACAGGATTGTCTGAAAAGGAATAGAAGTCTCACTTGTTTTAAGTGGGGGGTGCTTTCCAAATAGGCTTTGAGAACAACATCATTTTATGCTAGGCATGAATCAATCCAAACATCAAGTAACAGATTGTAGGTCTCTCACCTGCTTTCTGAGTGATGCTGAAACACTTGGCTGCTCTCTAGTGTTCACAGCACGTAAAGCACTGAAAGAATCCCAGAATCCTTTAAAACGTGTATCTGCAATAGGAATGAATGCGAGCACCATGCAAAGACTTGAAGGGGTGGCTGCCCTTGACTAGCATTGGTTGGCCTGGGCTCTCATGTGAGGTTAGGTGCCATGTTACAACAGCAGCATTTATATACGAGCAGTCCGTGTGATCTGCAGGTCCATTGTAAACTAGGTGCGATGGGCCAAAGAGATTGTAGTCAAAATCCCTCTCGTGGCCGAGGCGGCTCGGGTCTGAGAGTCCATCATCGCCCTTTGACCGCGCTGTGTTTCTTGTTTTGTCTCCGTGCCATTGCCTGCAGAGCCGCCCCACGGGGCCGCGGTTCCGCTTAGGGTTCGCAACAACTGGCGACGCTCACAGTTTTTCTCGCAGTCAGGTAAATGCAGCGCTAAGACCAGCTTCAGCCCTTCTGCTGCCTCCAGTCATAGGTGTCTTCGGACGTGGGGCGGGGGTGAAAGCCGATGATCACGGGGAACTTGTTCTACCTCTCGCTTTCGTAGAAAGTGTCTATTCCTGCTGCACAGTTGACAAAGAGCTGTTGGGTTGCACGTTGTTGTGATGCTCTGGTTTCAGGCACCCAAATGAAATCACCTGCCTATAAATACCTTTTCCTTAATTTCTTTAAATCAGCCTAATTCAAAGACATTTGGATAGAAAATGGCAATGGTTCTCTTCGTAACTGTGGCTCTCGAATAGTGTAGTCCCATCCTTTTAGCTTTGCTGTGCTTTTTCCTTCCTTGCACTGAATCATGAAGGGAAAAGTAGATCAAAGTAGGTAACACTCGGAGTCTGAACACTGCTAACGTCTGTGGCCAGAAGTAGATGGCATTAGCTAGTGGTAGAGTAGAACCTGATGTTAGTTAATACTGTGCTCCTCTATACCCAGATAAAAAGTAGTTTTGTTGGTGATGGGTGTAATCTGTTTTTCTGGTTTATTTGCTTGCAATTCGTCCTTGCATTTGGTTGTGGGAGCAAATAGGAAACTAACATGAAGCTTTTTTATACAGATACAATATAGCTTTAATTGCAGGCTAAGCACATTTTGCTGTGTTAAATTTAATTTTTCCTTTTTCTATTTTTTTACTAGCTGATTCTGATAGTGGTGACAAATCAAACGTGAGTACCTTTTTTGCATTGTTATTTGTTTTAGAGATACATCTTTAGCAAAAGTGAATTTTTTATGCAAACTGTCTTGTAACATCCCCAAATCAGCATGAGAATTTTTTTTCTCATGGAAATGGGAGAGAAAAAATACAACCCAAATCAAGACCTGGTCTGAATCTGTAATTTATGTGTTCTTCCCTTGCCCAGAAGGAATGCTAGCTATACAGTACTGATTTGCTGGAACCACTAAAGCTTCATAATCTCAAAATAATATGTAACTCCAAGTTATCCATTCTACTTTAAATGCATGGAAATTAGAGACCACAACTCTGCTGTCTCCCCAGTGGAAAAAAAAAACCAAACAAACCACCACCAATGCTAACTGAAGTACACAGTATTTCATATTCTGTTTGTCACGTAAAAATAGACATAATTTCTTCCTATCAGATTCTAATATGACTCTTAGTGGAAAGGAATATGACATCAAGTGTCTAAAATTGCCCTTGATTATAAGGATTTTAAACATGCAAATGTATCATGTAATGGGATCCTTACTGAAGCCTGAGATTTTATTTCATTATGGATAAAAATTTAGAACAAGGCTATAGGCTGTTGTGCTGGCAGCTATGTGAAATGCGAGAATATATTTTACAATCACAAATTGCTTTGCATGTTGCACAGAAGATTATAGAAAAGAAAAATAGATATTTTCTTTAAATTTGAGTACCTGCAGGTATCTCTGTTCAGTGCTGCTTAGAGCTTTCTTTCAGATCTTTTTTTCTTTTTTTCCCCTCCAGTTGAATTTTCCCAAGCCTGCCTTTGGAAACCAAATTATTATTTTATCATTTGGATACCTGTGGGCAATCCCAAGTGTCAATGAAGCTAAGAATATTATCTGCTAACTGAGAGACCCATTATCTACTTCTCAATTTCCCGTTTTAACATTGCTGCCAGGGGTGGTCCAGATGAACTGCAGCTTTCTTGGTAGCCTTGTGAAGTACAGTGTTAAAGTCTAATAGCTTGGTTTTCCTTCATGCAAGCGTTTCAATTCCTGGTCCTGGGATCCGGAAGAAGAGCGAAAGCGCCAGGAAAGGTGGCAGCATGAGCAAGAACGCTTGCTTCAGGTGAGGAAGAAACTACATTTCTTCCACCGTGTAGCTCAGGTGTTGAATTGTCCCTTTGGACAAAAGTTGGGCATTTCATGTCATGTCTTCCACATCCCCTGTGGATGCTTGAGCAAATTCTGTGGCAGATGAATAAGAACATGAGCATATACACACATTCTCTGTGGTTTGGGCACTCTTAACATCTCCCTTCCCCGCTCCCTGGGAAGACCGAAAGCACTTAGTTCTGCATTCCAGTGCAGAGTTAAACCAAATGTTGATCCTCAACTGTATTTAAAGTATGTTGAGCATAGACTGTGAGACTTAATTACTTGGAGCCTTTTTCTCAAGACTGGTATTTTGCTGACCCTGATGCCTATGCAACTCTTCTTTAAAATGATGGTCTTAATAGATTTTTGTAGATATCTGCTTTGCTCACAGGTTCTTCTTGGAAAACATCAAGCTAAATTTGGACACAAAGGGGTTGAGGTCTTTTTGTGAGGGGGGGAAACACCCTCAAAACAACCACTGTTTTTGCCTAGTGGTAGAGTAAGCTGTAAAAGGTCTGGTTTTGTGTCCTAGTTGGGAGAAGTGCAGTGGCCCTGAGAACTCTAATTTCCCTGTCAGTCAGTAGTATCTTTTGAAACTGTGATTAGGTTTGGTCCCAAAGAAATCATATCTTTCCTCCATGCAACAGAAGAGCAAACTGTCAAAGGATGGAGAATAATAAAATGGAGTATTTTCATATTTTAAGAATGACTTGTGTGTCTCTCTACTGCTTTCTTGAGATTATTTATTTTTAGCTAATACGGTTGTTTCCTCTTAAAATGGTGTAAAATTCTCATCATAACTTTTCTGGCATATGTGGGTGTTCTCTCAACAGTGAATGCATCTCTTCTGGATTAGGCCGATGTGGTTTCTAATTTGAACAGAAGTTGGAACTGGTGTAAAAGGGATATGGAAGTCACCATTCTTCCCCATATTCAAACCAGTTCTATCAAGCAATTTTCAGGATCTCTTTGAGATACTTTTTCATGCAAAACTGTGTGAAAACAATTCTCAAGAAATAATTCCATCAAGGATGAAAATAAACTACTTTGCTGATTATAAGCTTACCCTCTTCAAACCTTTACACACTATTCATTTATCTTTTAAACTTGCACAGGTATTCATCATTCATTAATTGTACTTGCATCTCTCTTAAATTAGTACCAGTATCTGCAAAACCCGCTTGTTTATATGCTACTTTGTTAAGCTGTTAATGTAAAATCCACCCCCAAGTGTTTTGGGGTGTGTGACAGCTTTTTGGAACTCTACATACTGTATAACAAAAAAGGAATTATTGAAAATATTGAGCATAAATTTCATTTCTGACCAAAGATATAAAAACTTCTAACAAATTAAAATTCTTCTAGTATGTTATAAGTTCCTTATGGTTTGAAGGTGTTAAATGTAAGTGCTAGAAACAAGTGGGGAGAGGAAGAAAAGAAGCTTTTTCTGACACCCATGGATGTTTCAAATTTTTATCTGCCTATTTCATCCTATTTCTGATTAAACCACTCTTAGCAGGTTCATTTTCACTGCGGAGATACTACAGAATTTACTCCTAATAAGGAATGCTCTGAATTTACCTGTGTTTGTATCTTCTTACAGGAGAAGTATCAGAAGGAGCAGGACAAGCTGAAAGAGGAATGGGAAAAGGCCCAGAGAGAAGTTGAAGAGGAGGAGCGTAGATACTACGAGGAGGTATAAGGCGAGGAGGAGGAGGTTGTTTATTGACTTTTTTTGTATTTAAATGCACCGACTTACATAACTAAAAAAATCCCATACCTAAATTAATTAATGAAAAGCCTCCTCAAGGCTGAATTCTCAGGATTGTTTCTCTTAAACACTACCATAGGCACTGAGGAAAAATATTTAAATATTTAGACAGGTATCCTCAGAACCTCCGCATAGGTGGAGGTGTCTAATTGCTGTGCAAGTCAGAATGAGTCAGTGTGGTTGTGTCTGGGCACACTCAGACTTCCCTCCAGAGGCAGAGCCTTGTGCGTTTTGGCATATACTTGGTGTCTGAACTTGGTGGAACTCCAGATGAAATTGTTGTCTGCCTTGGGCTTGATCATGTAGATGTTTTGTAAACTGGCCTTGTTTTTCAAAAAAAATCACAGGAAATGTTCAAAGCTTGTAGTTGTAGAATATTAACCATATAGAAGATAGTGGTTTTCTTCTGTCGTATGTGGGTCATTATTGCAGGAAATCGGAAAATATTCGTGTCTTCAGTTTGACTAGTTGTACATTATACAAATTGATGTCTTATCATCTGTGCTTGAGGGCCATACTCATGATCTGAGCAAGAATTTTTTTTTTTCAACTTTCAGAAGAAATTTCTTATGTACCATATTTTTATATTAAATGTAATAGACTAGTGTTTTGAGAAACAGTGGTGCCATCCCAAGTGAAATATTCTTTCCAGTTTTGGACATCCCATCTCAAAGATGGTTATGGTGAAAGGAAAGGGAGTGCAAAACCTTAAAGCAAATTAAAAATTGAGGTGTTAACCATTATTCTTGGTACCACAGGTCCTTATCTAGCCATCTAAATGTGAGTGTGTAGCCAAACTTTATGATTGTACTTTTTAAGCTCATAGTTGACATTCTGTACTTTTAACCCGTGCTCTCTCCTAATCCTCTTTTTTTTTAGGAACGTAAGATAATTGAGGATACTGTAGTTCCATTCATTGTTTCTTCAAACTCTGCTGAGCTCCTCTCCTCCTCTTCCTCTACCACTGAAGGAAACAAGACAGCGGTGAGTTTCTCATGGATTAGTAAGGCAATAAAGACTAAGCTATCTAAAGTGCTAAGTTTCATTCTTCACTAAAGGCTAACAAAGTCTGGGAACAGTAAGAGTAAGAGTATTCCCTGGATCCTTTCCATAGCTGGTGATACCTCAGAGTGCTGTAGTTTGTATATTTTTACAGCTGAAGAGCCATACGCCCAAGCAAACTGCTACCATCCTATTTTGGGCTAGAGCAGAGGGTGATACTTCCTCTCTTTGCAGCTGCTTCTCTTCTTTAACTGGTGCTGTGAAAAAAACAATCACCTGTTGATATTTGTTTTAACTACCTTCTCAAAGCCAACAAAATCTGAAGTGAGTTCCCTGCATCCAAAATCTTGAGTGTAAGACAGTGCTGTAAGCATATCTGAGATGAAACTAAATCCTGCCTCCCCACTTTCCTCCTTTTTTCTTGCAACATCCCTCCTAGAAAGCAGCAAAATGAACAGAGGAATGTTTACTCTCTACTCTCTTTTGGCTTATGTGGCACAAAATGTTTAACTCGATGCATCTAGCATCTAATTAAATGTTTGCCAGAGATCAGAGAATGATACCCCAGGTGAGATCAGTAGATGTGGGATTCCCAGACTTAGCTTTCTCCTGCCTAAGGCACCCACACCAAAGAAGACATCTGCCTTTTTCCATTCAACTCTGGGATTAGGAGTACTGTATCATCTGGTTCTCCTCTCACCCCTCCTGCCCCCTCTTATCACTCATCCTTGTGCAGTGGCATCAGCTATGGCCCTTTTTCCACATGGCTATGTAGCAGTAACTTCCTGGATGGAGTTGCTTATGCCATGTTGAGGGCAGTACCTGCACCCAGAAGTGAAGGATCTCATGCCATGGCTTACTGAAGCTCCACCAGCCAGGTATGACCCACTCCAGTACCATTTCGAAGTAGTACTTGTGTTGCCATTTGAGAATGCCCAGAGCATGTGAATAATGCTCTGCCTCCTGGCAGAGTCAAGAAGCTGAGGTCCCTCACAAAGTCCTTCCAAGTCCAATGGGAGGCTGTCTAGACTCTCAAAGTCATTCAAGGATTTCTGCCAAAAATGTGTAGCGGCAAGTTTTATTTTGTCATCCTGAACACCATCTCATAATTGGTCAGTCCTGCACTTTTTTGTTTCGCGCTCAATTTAATACAATTAGTTGATTGTTTTAGCTGAAGTCTTTGTTAAATCCAAAGTTAGCCTTACCAAGGTCAAATGATTCCACTGTGTAATGTGAGATGTTCTTTATGATAATAAGGTGTGTCAGCACGGTATATCTGGGGGCAGCCTGTGCCTTTCTCATGCATGTGCTGATGCCGAATTCAAGGGAAGCTCCTTGTTCCCTCCCCTGCTGTCTTCTAGAACACATCTGATTCAAACAGCTCTCCAGAGGAAGGCAAACAAAAAGAAGTTACAAGGCAGAAAAAGCTGCTCTGGGAGCAGGACAGTATACCATCTCCAAAAAGCAAGGAAAATGACCTCTGGCAGGAAAAGAAGAGGTATGCATCAAGCCTAAGCATTTCTTAGCCCTGTGGAGCTTTGTGTTCTGTAGAATTCTGGGATGTCACATCTGCCCATGATTAATGCTGGAGCATCAGCATCTAGTGGCCTGGTGATATGTATAATATATTCCAATGAATATTCACTTGCCACAGGCTTACGCATATATGGCTATGAGCAGTGCTAGTTTTGCATATCAGACGGCTTGCCTTTTCATTATACGGCTTTGCTGAAAGGCTGTCGCATTAACCAGGTCAGAGCTTAGATAGCTCAGACATCTCTGTGCGGCACTGCACTGTGTCTTGTGTACAAGTTTCACAAGCCATTTGGAGGAATAGAAGTGCACTAGCTATTTTCACTCAGAATCTGTGTGAGATTGCCTGGCTATCTCAGAAGTGCCGTACCCGAACTTGCCAGATGGCGTTCAAAGTCCGGGTCTTTGCCCAACTGCTAATAACAGCTTTCACAAAGATGAGAAGCATCTGATGATGCTGAACACTGGATAGAGAACACTGAGAAAAGGTGTTTCTGTGGCAAAGAAGCCATTTTCTACAAATTCAGAATGATCTTTACTGCATGTAAGTGGCAGTGTGTGAGGGAAGTGGGAAGACTTGGCATGTTTGGAGACTCGTTAATTCATGACAGGTTATCCTCATTGTTTAGTCATTGCTGACACAATAAGAAAAATCTTGTTGCAAAAAATAGACTGATATTTGAGAGTCTGATTTTGCCATTATATTCTAGGTGGCATTTTTGCTGGCATTATTTATACAACGTGACTTATTTTTATTGGCAGTGGAAATAAAGTGCACCCAGAGACGGGTATCTTGAAAGGAGGTGAACAGGAGCACCAGGTGCCGGTGATGGAGCGCAGCTCACCTGCCAGGCTGAATCTGCCGTTGACTCAGGGTGAGAGTCAAGACTCTTCATACACATGTATTCTTTTCCAAATAGAAATCTCACAGGTATTACAATGGCATGAAATCTAACTCAAAGAATTTTGGACATTAACAGTATGCATATATCTTCAAAATTTGAATGTCTCAGATCCAAAATTTGAATGTCTCAGAGTCAAAAGTTATTTTCTGTTAGCAAAGATAAATATGTTAAGGTGAAATTTAAAATCATCTTGTTTTCATCAGAGATGAACATTTCAGCTGCAGGTAGGAATCTTGTTCATAGGCCTGCATGTTCACAGTAGTAATTAAACACAATTATCTTCCATCTTTTACATAATCTTACATACATATAGGATTTATCTTGATACAGAGAGCATATTTCCAACATTTCTTTTGTGTTTTGATAGCTAATCAGATTCTTCATGTCCATTTCAGTCCAGTAAAAATCACTACCTGTGATGTGTAACCATTCCAAGCTGTCTAAAGTGACACCTGTCTCAATTTTGTCATTAGAAATGTCTGATGACATTTAAAATGTATAGATTTTGTTAAGTTCCCATAAACATTGGTGTTTTTTGAATGAAGGAATTTCCCCAAAGCATTACTGTCAACAGGGTCACCCTAAAAAGAGGCAAATTCACTAATTCAGCATCATTCTCTCATGCAGGTGAACAGTGGAGAGTAAATAAGTAGGACTAAAGAAATTGAGTTTTAGATTTTTGTTTTCAGTCTAGCATCAAAATTGATGATTCTAAAAAATGAAATGTCTATGTATAAAAAAGGTTTCAGTGTTACTACTTGCTCCAAACACAAATTCAATTTGTTAAACTTAGCAGGTTTGCTTTCCCTGTTCACAATTTTATTATGTTCTTAGTGCTCTGATAAAGGTTTCTCAAATAAAGGAAACAGAAGATGCTGCCCAGAAATCCATCCCTGTGGATTTGTAGTACTGATTGAACAAACTTCAAAGATTTGACAGTTCTTAACAACTTCTGCTAATCAGGCTTTTTTTCTAGGTTCTCTTCATCAACTTGGCTCTCTACAAATATTCTGACAGCTTCTTTCTTGCCCCTTAACATCCTTGCTCTCTCCTTAAATCCCTAAATAATCAAGACTAGGATTTTTTTTGTCTTGATATGAAAAATAGGTAATAGGCCTTTCGTAGGCCCCAATGAAGTAGTTTTTCTCCTCTAAACCGGCTGGTTGGTGCAGAACAGGTTAAGGCCCTCCCCAGCCTGCAAGCCACAAAATTCACCTGGAAGGATCCAGGTAGTGTGCTCTGTCTCTAAGATGGGATGGTCGGCTGCCTGGGTATCACAGGTCATTGCATATTGCTGGGAGGCTGTTATTGTCACTGAGCCTTGTGCAACCATCTGAAACACAGAAGGAAATTACAAGGGAAGAAATCTGTTTATCAGTAGGCTTATGGAAAGCAGTGACTACACCACCTTCCTCTTAACTCTTGCTATTGAGAAGTTTGGATCTCCAGGCACCACGGAAGTTTCTGTTTCTCTGGTGCTGCCTTCCTTAGGACAGAAATACTTTATTTTCCCAAGTGCTATTTATGGACAGCTGTTTGACCTCTCCCTTTCCCTCTTCAGAAACTGAGAATCAACAGCAGGGTAGGTCATGTGTACGTGAAGGTAATGCAAGGGGACGTTGTCCCACAGATGTCTTCTGGTGTAGCAGAGCCTGCCTCTAACTTTGTGTGGGGTTTCTAAGAACTTATTTTTAAGTAACAGTACATCTCATGTCTCCTTTATGGTGTGCCCACAAGCTATGCTGGTCTATAAGTATTGACAAAAGCATTTTATCACAAGTATTGAGATTTCTCCACCTCCCATTGTAGACGTCTCCTGGAATCAGCAGTTGCTGATGAAGCAGTCCCCGCATCGCGCAGAGGACATTCGGCAGAGATCATTCCTGGGCCAGAGTGCGGGACAACAGCCAAGCTCTGCAGGAGAAACAAGGAGGTGAGAATGTAAAATAAAGGTTATGACAGAGGTTGAGAAGTCCTGCTCACTCTGTTCTCCTTTATATTCCTACTCAGCATTCTTTATCAGTTAAGTTTCATGGGTAGTCCTGCACTGTGCAGACACCTTCGATTCCTGGCTTTCCCACCAAGACTGCTGTTTATCCACTTCATTTCTCATTACGGGTACCCCAGTAACTAGTTTCACGAGGGAGGACACATCCTGCTTGCCATACTCTGTCTTCTGTCTCCTTAGGTCTTTAAACACTGGTCTGCATAACTGTTCATGTGTTTCGTCTGTTTTAAGTCCCTAAGACAAACATTTATAGCTAGTAAATGGCTAAATATCAGGGTGGGAATGTCAGGAGAAGTCTGCCTCTTTGAAGTTGGTATCCAAGAGCTTCATTCCCCAGCTTCTAAACACACATTGGTTGCTGCTTTCTAGTTCTTTAAGGATTATAGCTTTTAAAAGAAGATATATAGAGATTTGTATTTTCTTTCTGCTATAAATTTGGTGAGGTTTTTTTCTTCTCTGGTGCTTTGCCTTGTGTTTTTGAGTGAGCATTACTAAAAAGTAACACCAGTTCTTTCAGTAAACAAGGGATATGTTTACCTAATATTTGCAAAAAGTGTATCTCTGTAAAGAGAAAGGAACATCTGTTTTCATTAGCATATATATGAACACAGTCTCCTGCAAGATATGTTACCTCTGTGAAGCTTGTATCCAGTCAAAGCTAATGTAGATTGAGGTTTGATTACCCATTCTTCATAACAAACTGCTTGTGTGTGTTTGAGAAAATTGTTATTTAATCTGTAAAGAGCTTTAAGCAGTGAGAGGTTGAATCGATCCTATGATTTCTGATAACAAAAAACATCTGTGTTTTTTCTCACCAAATTTTTGCAGGGTAGAATGGACACAAATAACAATAAACCACTTTTCAGTGTTGGTAGCTTCCTTTTTACTCAGTAAAAGGCACAGACCCTCCATCAACTACCCTGCATCTGCTCTGCCAGTGTGCTTCTGTGCACAGAACAGAACAGAGAGTACAAGGTGCCTTGGCTTAACCCTCCTTTGTCATGGTGTGAGCTGTGTTGGGTTGGTAGGTGGGCAGGAGTCTGCACATGGCTGATTACCTTGTGAATTATCTGATTGAGCAATAGCAGGCAGACCAAGACTCAGAACCAAAAAATTGTGCTATTTTTCATTGTATCAAAATGGCAGTGGACAGTGAATTTATACCTTGTTTTCCTTGGATAAAATTTTTAGAGCTGGAAATTGTCAGCACAAATCCTCTGATTTTAGTTGTTCTTCAGCTGTAGTAATGCATTTTCTCTCCTGTGTTTTAGGGCAGGCTATCATGAGAACTTCCAGTCTGGGCCATCATCTCCCTGCTCTCCTGCTGCTCCGAGTCAGTCACCCAACAGGTACAAAAGGTCAATAAGGAATTTTGCAGACCAAATACATCCTGTAGTTACTGGTGAACTGCTGCAGTGTAAATCACATTATTATTATGTGGATGCACTATTAATTCTTCTAAATGTTGCAATTCATAACCATCCACGGAATAAACACATAGCTCCCTCTCCCGTATTTCTTGCCTAGTTCAGCAGTATTGTTATGTTTTCAAATAACACAGTTCAGAAAGCAGCTGTAGGACTCTGCTTGATCATTGAAATTTCAATGAAACTGAAATGGGATAATATAAGCCCCAGTCAAAGTAAGCAGTAAAGCGTGAGTTCAGAGCACTTAAGCCAAAGGATGTTGTCTTCACTGTGAATGGTTGCATGCTCAGGAGCAAGGTATACTCTAGATGTTGTCACCGACTGACATTTCAACACTTGCTGATTTAAAAAGAAATCCTTCCCTTAATTTCCAAACTTGAAACGCATTTTGCTTTTTTGCTGGTGGTTTTTTTTTTCCCCTACATTCGTGCTAATCTGGAGATTTGATTCTCTCAGGCAATGAGATGTGCAGCTTCCAGTGAGATATGTGTACCAACTCTAAATATATGTTAACTGTAGCCTGATAGAACCACTGATCATTTGGGGTATACTAAAATCAGTTGGCTTATTAAATAGGGTAAAGTAATACAACACAGAAAACATAGCAAGTTTTTGTTCTATTTGAATAACATTTTTCTTCACGTTTGATAGAAAAGCCCTCCTTCCGATGCCATTCGCATTGACGTGAAGCTATTAGGAATTTTTAATGTGAACAATTTCTTCTGTTCTTTCTAATTGTAACTGCAGTTTTGGTGGGATTGCAGGTCATTTGTTGCTACATGTAGCTAGTCATGATAGCTACCTCATATTATTTAGCAGCTATATCCTGATCTGAGACCCTTTTCCAAAATCTTTTCCTGAAATAAATCTTAGTTTTGGAAACAATGGATGGGATGTAATTTGTTGTTCCACTAAAAGATTAGAAAACTTCTTTTAAAAAATTTCCCAAAGCACTTTATTCTTTGATCCAACATTTTAACTTGCCCTTGTAATAACTCTGGTAGTGGAGAAGTGAAAACAAAGGTGGACTCAAGAACTAATGCAGAGGGATGTGAGCAGAAGGTTGTAGGGGAGGAGAAGAAACCAGGGAAGTTATTCTGAAAGGAAAAATGAGAGTGAAGCAAGAAGACAGTGATGTGCCTGTGCTATCAGTGTACATGGTGGAATAAAGAATAATGGGCCCAGGAGTGACAGCGATTAGATGGAAGCAAGGACAGTTTTCTGGTTATGATGAGTCTTTCTGCTGCTTCTTTCTCTCTCTCTCTTTTTTTTTTTTTTAAATGGCTTTTTTTATCATGATGCAGTCCAGATCTGTCTCTGTTGGTGGCTTTTTATGTTGTTGCACCAAAACCATAAAGCAAGATATTGTAAACTTGCTTATCTGTGTACAATTTCATCAAACCATCCTTTCAAAACTCATGAAGTATCCCAAAGTTTCTCTCCTGGTTTCAGCCCTGGCTGAAAAAAGCATGGATGACACATAATGACAAAGGATCCCTTTTGGTCTCAAGTTCATCTCACTAGACAAACGTCAATTCTGGCAGGCTGGCAGACAGGTGAGAAGGAAAAGAGAGTGAGAAGGGTGAGAGCATGAAACACATAGAAGTATGCACCTGCACTGCCATTAAAAGCATTATGAAAAAGGGTACCAGTTATTCCTGGGGCTCTGATCCCTCACCCAGCTGTCACCAAACAGCTGATTTACTACAAAGGTCTAGACAGGACTGAAGCTTAAGGAGAGAGGTGAAGTATTTTTGCATTGCAAATGGAGATCTGATTTCAGCTTTACTCGAACTAGTTGGAGTACTAACAGGCACGTAGCTGCAGCAGCATAGACTAAAATTAGTTAGCAAGTGCCTGATGCCTGGTCCGTGGTGCTGCAGTTATGCTGCTGCTGTTGACTTTGCCAGCTTATTTGGGTGTAAGAGCAGCATCCCTGCCTTCTGACTTGCAGTAAGCAAACCCATTTGGAGACAAATTGAAAAATTTCCAGGGTGAGAGTCTGACTCGGGTAATTTGTGTGAATATCTGCTTTGATTGCTGTGGCATTGACTGGGTCTAGGTAATCCACAGGCATGGTTCCCTGCCATCTGGGTCTGTGTTATGAGGCTTGCATCTCCCTTGATCTAGCACAGCAGGCTGGCAGGGAAATGGATCTGAGCTGCTGTCATTCAAGCATTTTAAGTCCTCTGCCTGCTTGTCTGCAAGGCAGACGTGCAGGCTGATCAGCAACATGATTGAAGGGTCAATGTGTATTTATGTGACACCCCCAATGCTCCTTCCTCCCATCTTGTCCCTCTCCATAAACCTGTGTCAACATTTGGCTACGTTTTACCTTCAGTTGCTGTTCTGTTTTCTTAAAGTCATGTTTGTCTCCCAGGTCTGTCAGCGGAAAGAAGCTTTGTTCTACCTGTGGGCTTCCTCTTGGAAAAGGAGCTGCCATGATTATTGAAACGCTTGGTCTTTATTTCCATATTCAGTGCTTCAGGGTATGTCTCTTGCTTTATTAAGAAAAATCTCAAGTCTTGCACACTGTGAGGAGAGAGTATATTGAGGGCTGTAGATGTGAAACTGAAAATGAGAGGACCAACGGATTCACATGTTTGTTATGTATGTGTGTGTGTGTGTGTTTGTAGAGAAGTGGAAGTAATGCAGCTAATACGTTATTTTGTTTTCAGACATGTTAATTGGACTAAACCCCATGATTTAGCAAGCAAACTTAGCTTCCTCACTTACAGAGGGAAGCATCATATAATTTCCCAGTTGTACTCATTGTTTTTAAATATAAAATCAGTTACCATGTGGTTTGGTTTTTTTCCCCCCCTCCCTCCAAAAAACCTGGTCAGTCCCGAAGCCATCTTTGATCTGACCCGTGTTTGGAAAGCTTTGGCTATGGAATAGGCAATGTCTTCAGCCTTTCACCAGAGCTCTCAACAGAAATACCTCATGGCTGTTCTTGAGCATCTGAAGATAGTGTTTTCCAGAGAACTCAGAAAGTGTCCATTTCCATTATCTTTGGCCCAGTTGGGCCAAGTTGGTTTTAGACATTCATGAAGACTTTTTTGGTTTTAGACATTTACCCAAACTAAACTTCTTGCCTCTCTAAGCTTTGTCCAGCACAAATGGGCTGGCTCTGGCATGCAACGTCAAAATCAGATGTCCCTTAAAATCACTGGACTTCACTTCTGTGTAAGTGGAGACTGCTGAAATCCAGTCCTAAATACTGTTGGCTCTAAAATAAACCTTTCACTGATTTGCAGTGCTCCCTAGGAGTATGGGCTGGATTCTGGGGGTTATTTTTTTCTCACTGTTCCAAGAACTATTGAAACAAGTCAATACTTGGGGAGAGTTGTGATAGATAGTAGGGCATGGTCTCTCTTACTTTCTCTGTTCTTCAATTGACAGTGTGGCATTTGCAAGGGACAGCTGGGAGACGCAGCAAGTGGGACAGATGTCAGGATTAGAAATGGTCTTCTTAACTGCAACGATTGTTATATCCGATCCAGAAGTAAGTACCAACTCCTGTCCAAAGGACAGTGAACTCTAACAATAATGTTGCCAAGATTTTAACTGATGAGTTTTTCTCCTGGAAGAAATGTGTTCTCCCTTATGCCCAAATGGCTTTGCCACTCAGGTATAGCTTCACCATGGGAAGAGGAGCCTTCCCATGCTATTTTAATCATCCTCTTGTATCAAAAAAGATTTCCAAGCCCATCAAACCTTGCCCAGAGGATCTCTTCTCAGCTATATTAGACTTAAAGGCTGATTCTGTGCATAAATATAAGCTCCTACACTGTGCAAACACAGTGAATATCATGAAGGTTTGGATCTGTCACATCACGTGCGACAATGTAGGTACTTGTACTAGATCTAGGACTCTGGGCCTTCTTTGGAGAAGTTCCCATTTTTTATGTCTCCAGGCCTCCATTTGCAGACAAAATGGTCAAGGAAAATATTAGGAACATTCTGTAACTCATAATGAATCCTTGTGGTGGTATCCCCAGACATGTGCTAAAGTGTTGCTTGCTGCAAGTTTTGAAGAATGAGCCAGACAATTGCAGGTCAGAAAACAAACTTGATGCATTTTTCTGCCTTAGAGCAGGTCACTTGAATGTCCTTCCTAGTACTGGATTTCTGTGACTGATACCAAATTGCTAGAGCATTTCAGCTTCACCCTGATGTCACCAGTGGTATGAGATGGGCAGTGCTCACGCTGGCTTTCTACTTCATGGAAAACAGTAAGACACAGAAAAAAAACATGGGAGTAATTGTTGCCTTCCCGATACATGTTTCTGTTCAGTATATTCACTGCCTACAGTCCTAACTGATAAGTGGAGATATAGAGTTCTTTTCACTTACTATTTCCCTTCTTCTCTCTCAAAAGCAGTGGCTGTAGAAATCCAGGAGTAGGAAAGGTACCAACCTACCTTTGCCAGCAGAATATTTTTTTTCTCTGATGTTTCAGGAGATAGATGTTTCCCTATCAGCAGAGCTAGAGGGTGCTATTGTATAACCATTTGTTTCGTGATTTTTTTTTTGAATTCTAAGAAATGTTAGCAACTTTTTATTATTATTTATTTAACTTGGCACATTTAGAAATAGCTCTTCTCCTTCAGGGTTGATATTATAAACCTTCCTCATGTGGATGAGGTCCTGACCCTTAAAATGCATGTTTGCACATCCATCTTTACACAAAAAAAGAGAGGAAGGTGATGAAAGTCATATTTTTCTTTTTCTTCCTAATCCTTTTTACTTAAATAAAAATTGAGGTCCCTTAAGGATAGATGAAGGCTCAAATAAATTATTTATCAGCTTATGTGCTGTAGAAATCACCCCTTCCATCATCATTTCTACAGCAGCGGTGCTAGAAAATGCAGTACAGAGCTGTGTACAGTGTTCTGTGCAGTAAGGTTTTGCATTTGTACATGCCTAGCACAGCGGTAACCCGGTCCATGACAGAGGGAACAGGTTTTGAGGAAATGTATGGTTCCTGAAGAATAATAATGGCAAGGGTTTGTCTTTTTTCCTACAGATTGCCTCTTCCTGCTGTGTCCAGTCCTCATGCAAAAATCTCAAAATATGATTTAGTTGAATTTAAGTTACACTGGCTCTTGTTGACAGTTTCAAAGGGACTGATTTTTATAGAACTGCAAATATGGTTAGTTGTTCATTTTTCACTAGAATTTGATGGACTCCACATCTGAAATGAAGAACAAACTGGTGCAATCTCAGTGTTTTGCCTTTCAGTTCTGGGAAGTCTGATGCTACATATAAAATCAGTTGCCTGATTGTACAGCTCGTGCCTTCCTGCCCCCATGGCTACATCTGAAAACCTGTGCAGCAGTGCGCACAACTGACGGTCTCTGACCAACCCAGAATTAATCAGTATTGTTTTGAGATGCTTATGGACATCTCGATGAAATATTTTGGCTGCCAGAAGCTTATTTGAAACTGTGGGTGATTCTGTTTCAAAATAAATTATCAAAAACCTTAAGAGAGAAAAGCATTAAAGATTATGTAGTGGTCCAGGGTCCAAAATATTTCTGTTTTTCAAATAAAAATGAATGGGGTTTTATTGGTAGGTTATTTCTCTACAACAAAACCTCACAAGGAAGGGAACTCAGTATTCAGTGTCAAACACGGGGAATAGTCACAGGTTTGTGAGTGTCAAAGTCAAAGGCAAGAAGTAAATTAATGAGATTCCCTGTATGGCCAAATAACACAAGGGCCCTGTATTACCACGTAACACAACCCAGGCACAGCTGAAGATGACTCATCAGTCCTTTGCTTTACTATTTTGGCACTGCAGAGCCTGAAAGTAAATATACCCACAAGTACTTTGGGAGTAAAATGAAATAAAAGTGCATGCAGAATGCATTTGTCCATGTGGCATGGAAAATATATTTCCACTGGAGTTATGCTGAATCTTTCTTTGGAGTTAGAGCCCCGGCTTTGCAGGAAGAAAGAGAGGCAGGGCACAAATGATATGTATTTCCAGATGCGTTTTTTTTTTAATTGTAGAGATTGTATGAGGAGAAACCTGTGTATGTTTGTTAAAATCTGTCAGCTAATGACTTGGTTTCATTTTGTTTTATCCAGCTGCTGGACAGCCAACTACATTGTGACATGACTTTCAGTCCTAATAATTTTCAAGAAGGAACTCTCTTCTCGTATGTATCGGCTGCCTGCAGACAATCACTTGTAAGAGCTTGAATCCATGGACATCATGGCTCTCATCTGATTTTGAAAAACTCATAAAAATGCTGCACCTGCTCCTTTAAAATGCAATATGTTGGTTTTTCCCTTTCTTAAGAAATGAGAGAAATATGTATGACCATGTTTGGGAAGGCAAAGCCTAAGTACTATAAAAAAAAATCCCACCTTTCAGGTATGTTTATGATTTCCAGTCTGTTACCTTGTTCTTTTGAAAGTAATAAGAAAATAAACATGCAATAAAGCTGTTTTGTTTTAATATTTCTAGGAATTAAAAAGTTTAAGTTTACAGAACCTTTATAGAATATGCCAACTTGAGCTGAGAAGTAATTTTAAGATAGTATCTAATCAGCGCATTTGAAAAACTAAACATCACAGCACAACTTCTCTGTTATAACTGAAGCTATAACCTTTTTTATACAGAGACTAGTTTGATAATACATCCTGTAATTCTGAAGCATTTTGTGTTTATATTACCTTCAGTGGAGGGTAGGAGTTATACAAATAAATTATTGCACCTTTAGTGATAGGATTTTTTTGTTTGTGTACC
Source organism: Nipponia nippon (assembly GCF_047370975.1). Classification (NCBI taxonomy): domain Eukaryota; kingdom Metazoa; phylum Chordata; class Aves; order Pelecaniformes; family Threskiornithidae; genus Nipponia; species Nipponia nippon. The sequence continues at coordinate 27,020,227 of NW_028262380.1, forward strand.
TCAAGTAATGTTCATGACTATAGCTTAATATTCTCTCCAATAAAGATTTCTTCATTAAACCTAAAGACTGTATACCGGTAACGATGGCAAGATTCCCATCAGGAGCAATCCTTCTTACAAAGTTCAGCAGCCCGTGTTGTTATTAAACTTGATGAAAGGTGATGTGGGGGAGAGGCGGCTGAGTGGGCGGACACAGCTGAGTTGCGAGTCTCCCAGCTGCGGTTTGATGCTAGGGTGAAGCTTTTCTTTGGCGTGTAACTTGCCCATTGATGGTCTGAGTTGGTTTGAGATATGCTCGTTCACTTGCAAACATTACGGTTGATTGAAATCTCATGCAGAGAAACATATGTGGTTTGGGTGCCCTCCAGAGCAGGGAATTAAACAGCCTTGAGCCTGTGTTCCTCCATACACCACCCGAATAAAGTCAGCAAAAGCCGGGAGTGTGGAAGGCAGGCAGGGAGGAGGCTGGCAGCGGTAGGAAAAAAAACTTTAACTTGCCTGTGTTTGGGCCAGTTTTCCTTTTGTGCTTTTTGATTAAGCACGTGCTCCTTACTAAAGTGATCCAGCAGCTCGTTGAAGCAGCGGTCAGAGCTGTGTCACTTTATCTACAATACACAGACAAGGTTAGGGAATGTGTTGCAATTGTAAAATATCCTAGCACTTTTTGGTAAACGGTTATTGGAAATATCCCATTTTAGCAGTTCATGATGCAACTTAAAATGGAGGAAAAAAAATCTACTGCTTCTGCCTTAAAACCATGATAAAAGTAAATTAATAGAGATTCATCTATGTGCACATCCATTGTCTTTCGATGTGTTGGCAAATGGAAATGAAGTGGTTATTAGGGACGCAATAATTTTGAGTTATTCTATAGCTAGCAACTATTTATTTAAACACTACACAGTTGCTTGCGTGTGAGTTGCATACCCATGCAAAACTGCGTGTCATGGAAAACCCACATACGATGTTGTCACTGGAGGACATTGTGACTCTCTGCTGGGAAGTTACATGTTAACTTCCTTAAAATTGTGCCTTAGAAAATGCAAAGCTGTTGCACACAGTCAATGATGACTTATGGATGCAATAAATCCAAACACCTGAAGTCCTTCATGGACTTCACCTGAGGAATATTTTTTAAAAAAATAAATAATCAGAAAAATGTTTTGGAAATAAAAGTGATGTCCAGTATTTGGATTAGCCATCTGCATGATTTACTCTTAAAGGGTTTTGATAACCAGGATGCTTACACTTTGCATGTGGTCATCATAACGTTTTCCCACAAATAACGCGTAACGTGGAAATTCAAGAAGCGGATTTTATAACCGACTTTGTACATCTGTATAATTCCATGTGCTGCATTAAGGATATGTGAATATATGATGTCTGGGCCTGATTTTTAAACGAGACCGTGCATGCTTGTGCATCTCTTTGTTATGAGTCGCTAACACTGCTTCACCCACGTGATGGAGTTTAGATGCGCAAATCGGCCCCCAGGTGTATAAAAGGGTTGGTTGCCACAGAGGTTAGAGCTGCTTCTCGTTCGCGTAGGGGTAATGGCTGGGACGAAAATGCATGGGCGAGGGGTGGGGCGGGGGTGTGCGTCGCGCTGCAGACGCACCACTGGGTCTCGGAAGCTGCTTGGAAATTGATCCCAGTGTCTATCAATTAGTTTCATATATGCATGTTTTAGTCAAGTTTGATTGTACGTACAGCAAAATGAAGCGGCTTTCTCAGACGACGATTTTTTCCCCCTTGTGAACATCTGTTCACCAGCGCAGAATAATTTTCAACAGTTTTCTAAATTGTACTTGCTAACTGCTTATATTTGATTTTATATTTCCTTTGGAGTCTTACATGGCAGATTCATTCAAGCTGATCTTTCCCCCCCCCCTTTTTTTTTTCAGTTTAAGCACATAAATATGATACATTTCTTATCAGGAACTTTGAATGCAGAAAAAAATAATGCTTTACTACAATTGAACTACAATGTAAATGTATTTGTTGCAAAAAATGATTCATTATTGGTAAGCAAGTACAATGTATGTAATGGGTTTTAGATGTTTCAGAATTTATTTAGCCTCTTACTACTTCAGAGAACCTGAGCAGGTGTCATAACCCACCTGTATTTCACAACCCCGTTTTCCATGGTGTATTTTTTCCTTGCTCTTGCTATGTAGTGTTACTGATGCAGTACATCTGTAGTTCTCGGTGAATGTCCTAAAGGTTGGTGAACCAGAAGGGGACCATCCTTACCTGCATGTCCATTCAAGGACAAGGATTGCTATCCTAGCTGCGGCTAATGTTGAATACCAATTATGCTAATCTTCATTTTATTTATTCTAAAATGCCTCTGGAAATTAGGAAAACTTGTCTAAAATGCAACAGCTTTTATAGTAAATGTATGTTTATAAATAAAATGTTGATTACCTTTGGTGGTGTTGATTTTACTTATTATAACTAATTTCTCCTACTGCATGCGATGTGTCCGTGAAACTGGATTGCAGAGTGTGTACATCCCGCTGGTAAAAGCTGCTTGATTGGGGTAGGCTGAACCAAGCTATATTCCACAAAACCTGGTTATGTCGATGAGAGAATAAAAAAGACACACGTGAGATGGGATGATAGCCTGTGGATTGCTGCTGTAAGCTCTGTTTCCAAGAGCATGTGTGGCTGTCGTGGTAAAAGATGAGCAGAGATGGCTTTCTGTGGGTCAAACCCAAAGTCCTCGGAAGGTCCTTCATTGATGTCAGTGGACTGTGGTTCAGACTTTGACTCAATAAAGCACTTTATGTACTGCAAAGCTAAATATGTGCTTGGTTAATTCAATTTCTACATAGCAGGTTGTGCTTAGTTAGGCAGTGCTGCAGTATCACTGATTCTTGAACCTCAATGAGTACGTGGCTTCACCAATAACCAGCAAAAAGTTCACACAAAATTTTAAACTAATAACTGCCCCTTTTTTTTTTCCTTTCTAATTGGGTCTTCAGTGAATGACGGGTTTGGTTTTGTGCCAGGAGCGCATCTTGGCTGTTAGATGAGTCACGGGGAAGTACTCACAATTTAATTTTTTGAAAGCAGATTTTTATCCCAATGCCTTAATGGAAATGGTAATGGTCTTACATTATTTCTGCCTGTATGTCTCTGGACAAAGGGCCAGCTTTGCTCTGCGGTGGAAGGGGTACGCTGGGGTTCCCAGCAGCGAGCGTCGGTGCCGCGTCTGCGGGAACAGCTCACTGCCGCTGGAGGTTGCTCTGAGGCTGGGGTTGGAGGCGGTCAGGCAGCTGCTTCTGCTTCAGCAGCTCTGCACCAAGGTTGCTGGGCACCCAGACAAGCACGGTTTGGGTGACTGCGACCCTTATGAGCCAAGTAAAATGGTGGAAATCCTGGTACGTTTTTTTTTATTATTATTTTCTGGTGAATGTGACCTGGCAGCTCTGACCTGACCAGAGTCGTTTACGATCCTAAAAGGGCACCAATAGGGGTGCACTCCATCAGCACTGATTTATGCCCAAATAATTCCACAACCCTGATAAAAGGGGAGTTGTGTCACCTGCTCGCCTCACCAGCACCTTCGTCTGCACGTAGCAAGGGCTGCCAGGAGGGCCCCAAGGGAGAGCAGCCTGCTAACAGGGCCTCGGCATGCCCTGGGAGAGGACGATGGCTTGCCAAGCAGCGGGATGAAGCTGGGGGTATGTGGAGGAAATAAGGGGGTAGTGTGGGAGAGGAGGGGGCTGTGGCAGCTGAGGCTCAGACGTGGGGGCAGAGGATACCCCATGCAAAGGGGGATGTGGGCCAGGTCCCCCAGGAGAGCTCTGTGCCTCCTCCGCACCCCGTCCAGGTGTGATGCCTCCATCCCTCCCCTTTCCCCATTGCAGCCAGGCGGGATGAGGGCTCCGTTTCCTCCTCTGCGCCCTTGCTCCAGGGTCCCGCCGACCCCCTTTGTTTGCTGTTTGCTTTCTCTCTTTAGCAAGTGTTTCAGTGCAGAGATCATCAGTGAACACAGCCAGGTGCTGGTAGCTGTTGGAGGCTCCAGGCACAGGTAATAAACAGCAGTAGCTTGCTCATCTCATGAGTATTGATCCTTATCCAGACAGCTCTTCTGGGGGATAGTTAAAAGCAGGCAGCTACCACTTTGTTTAGAAAATTAGCTTTAGGTACAGTTCTTGCTGCCCAATTTAGCAAAGATTTGGTGTCAGCTGGGTCCCCTTCCTGATAATGGGAAGCTGGTTAAGTATTTACTCAATAAACTTTGTGGAGAGGGGGCTTGCCCTGCTTTCTCCTGCCTTGTCTCTGCTCTCCGGAGAAAAGGTTGGGTAACTGGGGAACAGGATGACAAAATGCTCATTTTCAGAGCCACGTCTGCAGTGAAAATCTGAAGGGGTTGTGGACACTGGACATGAGCAGATGACCGCCACTTGGCTGGGAAAAAAAGAAAAGTTGCCAGAAAAATACATCTCCTGTAAAGGCAAACAGGACTCCTATATACCTCTAAAAGCCTCCGGTAGGAATGTAATTTCATCTGAATTCCCTGATAAGGGGAAATGACTAAACTGGAAGCTGCTCAAGTTTTGCAAGCAGTAAGAGCCCAAAACAGACATAGAAAGTACAGGGTGGGCTGTGACTCTTCTCACAGAACGGTGTGGGGCTGGTATTTCGGGGCGGTTTCTATTTTCTTGTTCATCTTTGTTACAACACGTAGCATGAGTTAAACATGCAAGAGGGATGCTTACCCCTCTGCAAGGCTATAGCTGCTGCTCTGTAGACCTTACTGAATACCCCATGCTCTGCAAGAGTAGCTAGTGGAGCTCTCCTCCCCAAAGCATGTGGGGTTTTAAGGCATTTAGGAAAAAAAAAAATCTATTATTTGAGACAGTCTTATGAGTCACTGTTAACCCATCCGTAGCGTCCGTCTGCTTCACTGCGCATGATGCACTGCAAATTCTCGTAGCTAATGCTGCATCCATAATTCACAGATGCATTTTTCTAGGCAGGTAACCTGCTGCTTAAAACATGCTGAAGCCAGTCATATGGGTCTAGAAACTAAACCAAAATTAACAGAAATGCAAATCTTTCCTTGAAATAACAGAATTTATCAAACAGAAATAAGAAAACAAGATTTTAAAAATTCCTTTTGTCTATCACTTCCAATTATAAACAACAATCTACCCCAGTGACAAGCACGGGAACAGAGCCATGCCACCCACATCTCTGGGAACTACCTGGTAGCTTCCCGTGTTGAGGGTCAGAGCAGAGCGTTAGGACGTGTGGGACAGAAAATGTCTCAGATGGTTAGGTCAAACCTTTTCTGCCAAAAAGGTAGGCACCAATATCAGATAGCAAATGATGCTTATTCTGTAACACATGATGTAGCTCTTCAAAGTAATCTTTTGCCTGGTCTCTGGTTTGCAGGAGCTCACTAAAACGTACTTTCCGTACAACACAGCTGGCACCTGACACATTTCTTGTGGAAGGGCGAAGAGGATCTCTGGCAATATTGCACGTCAAGCGTGTGACGCCCTGTGGGAAACCCGGTTGCTCGCCACAATATACTTGGACTTTGAGACTCTCCTAGAGAATTTTGCATGACCCTAAATATAGTCACCCACTTCCAATGTTTGTCTACCTCCTGCAAGGACTGGTTCCATTAGTCTTTCAGCAGTTTAAAGAGCTTGCAAAAAAAACATCATAAAAATAACCAAAGTCTGTTTTCAGGGTATTCACAAATACGCATTACTGGATAACAGGATGATCATTAAGTCTGTCTTCCCAGAAACGAAATCACCGATGCAACAGATATTAGCCAGTCACACTATTCCTATATGGGTTCAACAGTGTAAACTACGAAGATCAATGTTTTCTGCAAACAAGAAAATTTCCTGCATTCAGTCCTAGCTGAGAGAGTACTGAAATATGTCTTGGGAGAAGACTTTCACAACAGAATAAAATCACATGCCTGTACTTGGCACCTGAGGATGGGATGTCATGCCCAGTTGCTGTATCTCGAAGCATCCTTAATCACTTAAAAGACCCATATTGATACGAATATGAACCTTTATGGAATATATGCTTGGAAGGACCCCTCTCAGGTGTTAATGGGGATAAAAAGGTTACAAACATATCAGGAAGGTCTCGGCAACAGAGTCATCAAAGCTTTTCCAGCTCAAAAAATGAATAGGACGTACCAGACAAACGAGCTGCTTCTGAAACAACGGCTGTGTTAATGGTGATGCCAGACCTGCTGTTCCAGGGACCTGGACTTGGGTGCTTGCAATGGATATCCCCTCTTCTCTGTGGCCAAGTGCTCTTTGGTTGCCTTTGGGGGGGGTCATAAAACACTGTGAAAGTGCACAAGTCCAAGGGGGAGGCGTTGCGCTAATCCTCCTGTGTCTCAATATGGCCCTGTCACTCAGCTTGGAGGTGTCACCTCCAATTGCACTTTCCTGGGCCCACATCTGAGCATTGCCATGTGAGAACAAAGTGGTTATTTTTCCAAAGGATATTAAACGTAAGGGGTTTTCTTAGTCTAATTACAAACTTTTCTCAGGAAAAATGAATTCTGATGAGTGATTTGGCATCTGTATAGTCTATTAACTAATACTAATGTATTGAAGTAGACTAGATTTCAGCATGGGCTTTCTGTGTTGGACTTTGTGCTACTATTCAAGTCTTAATTTAAAGCTTTTCCTGACTGACTCGTGATGATAACACTCAGATCATCACCAACCTGAGGGTGAAACTGAGCTCTCTGAACTGTTCCATGGACTGACATTTTGAAGGCTTTTTTAAAAAATATGTAGATTGGTTCATATTTGATGTAGCTTTTTGGTGCTCTTCCTGGATCCATGAGTTTATATTGGAACGACTCTTGGGCAGAGGGCAGTGCTCAGGGGGTGCCCGTCCCCCCGAGAGAGGGAGGCACTGCTTACGGAGCCTGGTGGGGGAGAGCCTCATGCCGAAGCCACACGAGTCCTGCAAACCTCTTCACCCAGCCACCTCCCAGTGAGGCTTTAGATAATTTAAATGTGAAGAGAGCAATGTTAGATACAGGGCTGTGGAATGTGTTCAGCCCTCTCTTTCTAAGTATTTGCAGGTCTTAGGCTGGGTTTAAAATAGGGATAAAAGGACAGCACTTACATAAAGAAGCCAGTTAACCCAACGCGTATCTCACCAGTAGCCCTAAATGTATTTTGTAGCTTGTTCTTGGTTTGGAAAAGGTAGGATGACATTGAAAAGGGAACTGTGACAAAGTGTGCTGCTAACTGATACAAGTCTGTTCCAATGGTCCAAAGCTGAATTTCAAAATTAATTTGCAGCCTCACAAAAGCACTTTCAAACACATATCTTGGGATGCAACCTATGTGTTTAGCATGCACACGCATGCTGATGGCAAAGCTGGGAGGTAGTGGTGGAGGCAAATCAGCGCATCCCAACTCCCCCCCATTTGCCTCAGCCAAAGCTGTTATCTCTCAGAGCATCTGTAACGGGTACAGATGGGCACACAACAGTCGAAAAGCCATTATCTGTTGTAAAGGTAGTGACTAATGTGCTTTTGCCCACAGCAATGTGAAAATACATGAGAAGGTTTTACTGCAGAACCTGCTCTCTTCACCTTGCAGAAAAGCAGCTGCATTTTTCAAATAGGAATAGAGGTCTTTATTTCTTGCAAACCTTTGCTGGTAGCTTTCTTCTTATATTTCTCCTGGAACTGTTGACCAGTATTTTTATATCCTTCTGTGCTTAGCAAATACTCACTTTTAAGTTTTTTTCTCGGAGTAGTGTAAAAGAATATTTCACTTGACTGGATGATACAGTCCAGTATAAGCGCATGTGGTCTGATAATCAAAACTTTCAACAAAAATTGTGACAGCTGGCATTTTTGCCTGCGGTGGCGAAGCCCATCTACCACAATGTTCTGCAATATTGGGGCCAGGCGTGTCCCCGACTGGTAACAAGGCAGAGAGGCTTTCCCTAAGCGAATCAAAATTGTCACAGCTAACTGATGCCTTCTCCGTGCTGTGTTTTATACAGAAGAGGACAGTGCTTGTAGTTTCGTTTGCAAAGCTTGCCTCATTAAATCACCTTTGCAGATGACGGACTTCTGAGAAACCTTTGGGTAAACTGAAGACCAAGGGGCTCGGGCGGCTGCGCTGCCTTCGCAGTGATTCACTTCAGTGTGGGGAGTGAAGGGGAAGGAGAAAGCTTTTGGCTTGCACAAGCTGTAAGTCTTCCCTGTAGTTGGGTTTACATCTGGGAAAAAAGCCTGGGTGACTATGTACGGTGACATTTACAGCTATTGCATTTCTTTATATATTGTTCAAATTTATGCAGGTGGTACATTAACTTCAAAGCTGTATTTTTTCACATGGGGCTCTGTGTTAGGTAGACAAAATACTTGAGCAAGGTATAGATGCAGATAAAAAGTTTATGATGGAATATTATCACTCAATACTTGGTTTTCTCAGTACCTCTCCATCTTGAATGGTTAAAATCTGCTTACAGCGCGAATGCAATTAAACACATGAATACTTTTCTCTTTGCTGCTTCAAGGCTTTTCGGGCATCCTCTGTACCTGAAGCAGCATGTGGCTATTTTCACGCGCTTCCAGTTGACAACAACCCTCACGCATTGTTAACCTGGGAGCTGAAGGCTTACACTGTACTGAGTAAGCTTTGATGTAAAAAGTAATCAACTTTAGCTCCTACCAGCTATAGGCAAGGTAAAATGAAGAACGCGAATAAATCGTCAGATGCAGAAGAGCTGTGATAAATATCGTCCAGGAACTGTGTGCCTATGCTGGAGAAATGACTTCAGCAAGGAGCAAGCTCTCAAAGAGTAAATGGTGGAGCTGCAGCACTTCTCCCCTCTTGTTCTCGACCTAGGACATAGCCAGTTTCTCAGCCTTGTCCTGCACACAGGTGAAATCCCGCTGTGCTCCCGTGGCACGTGCCAGCTCGCCAGGAGCCGGCTGCCGGCACCGCACAACCCAGCCCGGCTCAGGGCCCCCTGCTCCTCTCTCTGCTGTAGTTTGCCGTCACCATCCGCTGCAGACAGTTTCATTTTTTTCCCTCAGGTGCCAGGGATTCTGCTTTTTAGCCAGAAATTCTTCTCAATTGATTATAGCCTTTTTCAGCTGCTTGCTGTCCATTTGCAGTTAGAAAGAAGGGCTGTAAATAAACATCGTCGCTGCCCGACGGGCTTTTGAAAGGTGTGTGCAGACAGGGCAGACGCTGCCTGCAGTGGGGACTCTTGCAGGAATAAGTAAATAATAAGACAGTTGAAGCAGCCCAAGCGCGGCAAAGCTACGCGCATGCCACACTGAGAATCTTTATTAAATCCTTGTGGCTAGCGCGGCAAATGTAAGAAGACATATTTCTCCACAGGCTGCCATAGTACTTTTCATCATGGAAAGGAAATAAATTCTACAATATCATTTTATTTGTTTACAGTTTTAAGGCAAGATGTCTCTCTTTTGACAGTACTGAGCTGCAGCTTGAATACAAATATCAGTTATTATTTCCTTTGTATTGCAGTAATATAAAATAATTTGGACAAGACTTTGAATCGTTTTGAATACCACAAAACCCGAGCACCCAACACCAGGGACTTGGAAACAGCTTGATTTTTGAGGATACCTGATTGCAATCCCCAGATAGTCAGACATCTTTAGTACGCCCTAAGTCAGGTACCCAGAGCCACTGGTCTTGTGTAAAAGCGTAGGTACCCAGACTTGGTTTTTCAGGTTTTCAACTATTTTCAGTTTTTCAACTATATTTCAAGTAGCACAAGCAGAAAAGGGAGACTGGAGGCAGTGGGGTACATCTTGGACCACACACTTCATCACCGGTGCTTACAGAGCCCGTCATCACCAGGAAACAGTAAAGCACTTTGCAATCGTTAGTTGAATAAGATTTAAAAACACAGCTGTGAGGCAGAAAAATATTATTATATATCTATTTCCAAATGGATAAATGGGACACAGAAACTAATTTGTCCAGAGAAAGAATGTCTTTGCTAATGAATTTAATTTAGGCTACAACCTGGCAATAAAGATGCTAGAAACTCAGTAGAGATAACAAAAAAACAAAAAAAATCAACAACAAAAAGCCCACAACAAAAAACCCACAACAAAAAAGCATACATTTTACAGTTACTGTGACTATAGCATAGTGACTGCAGAGTTCAGAAGACCTGGCTATCTGGCTGCTGCAGTAAAAGTCACCAGAGCAAGAAGCCCATCAGGAGTGGAGTCAGCTTGTCTAGCAATGCGGGACACGAAGCGGCAGCACGCTTTGCACTGCCGCAGCCAGACGACCAGGAGCGGCCGCATCTCCGCGCAGACCACGGTTATTTAGCGTACAGACCCGTTGCGTTAGCAAATCATTTCCTAAGCTTGGGGCTGAGTGAGGCAAGCTGTATCCTTCTGGTTAAATGCCCTTTTGAGAGCAAAACATGGCAAAAGGTGTTCCCTTTCTGGAAGAACGGAGATTTAAAAACTGTAAGCAAAATGTTTTCAGGAGTGATGCCTGCTGCAGTGAGGGAGGCGTGTGTAGTTTATTTCTCTGGTCTTCTCTACGGGCTGGGCTTCTTAGCTAGATGATGTTAGTTTGGCTTCCCATGTCTCATCTATGGAGAAGGAGAGCTGGAAACATCTGCACTGCTGTTCCCACAGCAGCAGTTGTATCTTCTGCCTGGAGAATAACAGACTTAGTAAAATAAATGTAAAAAATCTAAAAACCTATTTACAGGGAGGAGAGGTGAAGAAAAGATTTTTCGCTAAGTCTTGACGCCAAATCACCCTCTCCAGTTAATTATACAATTACTCAAACAAATGGTCCACATGGTGCTTCTCCTTTGGAGGTGCTTATGCTACGTAACACGCCTGTTGGGATGCCGGGACATGCCAAGATATGCTTATCCAGGACAAGCCACGTGCACGTACACAGAGAAGATACCTACCCCTGCCAAGAGCCAGCAGCAGCCTAGAGGGCTACCTCTCAGAGCAGATGTTTGTGGTCATCTATTATTTTTCATGCCAGTTTTGCAGGGCTTCGTGATATGAAGTGCTACCTCATGTACTCCTCACATGACAAAAAACCTGATTTCCCAGGAAAATGATGGCCCACACAAGGCTGGGGCTGGCCTGCAGCTGAAACAAATGGTCCTGCTGGCTCCGCAGTGACCTCGAGTGCCCAGAAAGCAGCCTGATTTAACTGCTGGTGAGAAGAAGCCCAAAGCTTGGTTGTGCTGGAAGGACAACGTGGAGTCTAAAAGCTTTTTGCATTAACCGTTAGACCAGCTCATCCAAAAGAAATATTGTAAAAATAAACCGCATAGATGCTGCCTGTATTCTGCACCAAGAGTTTAACATATATTGCAAAAAAAAATCCACTATTTCCTTGGAGTGTGGCAGCCATTGCATGACAGTCTTTTCTGGGCTGAGCTTATTGACGGATGAGGACATTAAATGGTTAAAAGGATTCTTTCATCTCAGTGCATCCTCCACTAAAAGAAAATAAACAAACGAGGAAAAACTGCCCAGATTGTGCTCCCAATTCGAGTCATGACAAGCGTTGTGACGGTGACTGCTGCCACCCAGCTAAAGGACTGAGGCACTTTGTAAATCAAATTTCAAGTAAAGAGATTGGTTTGCGAAACCTCCTCGGCGTGGAGTCACAAGCTGTCAGAGTGTATTAGCATTATGTTACTGGAGTAAAAAGCAAAACAAATTAAGATGTTTAACAGCTGAAATCTGAAACAAAATTGTGTTTAATGCTGAAAATCTTGTTAACATATTTTCAGGCTTCCCTTTCCCCAGATATTAGATCTCGGTGTGCGTTTGCAAGCATCTTTTTATCACACGTGTGGGAGAATAAGAACTATACACGACATATGGTAAGGAAGGGTGTTTCACCCTGAATGCAAAAGCCTGTTTGGCGTTCCTGCAGCACACAGCAGCACACGGGAAGATTTTAAAGACCAGGGGACAAGTGCAGCTGGAGTTCCCCGTGTGCCTGTGGTGACAGAAAGCATTGCATCAACAGCAACGGGCCCAACCTGAAGATTACGCGTGTTCTAGCATTTAATGTGAGGGGTGATCTGAACTCCCAAACTGGTTTGTCTTTCATGTTGGCTCCCACAATGAAAGAACCATTAAGGGTTTTAGTGATCTTCCAGGACTCTGCTTCTAGCAGAAAATTGGCTCCTTCTTCTTGGACACAAGACCAATTTTTAATTGAATTTCCAGAGATGATGGATGTTGTACTTTATTCCAAGTCTATATGCTAAATTAACAAGGCTGTCTGCTTAGTTTCCTCTTTTGAAACCACATTGAGATGAGTTTCTGCTAATTCTCTTACACAGGGCATTAGACATGTGAACCGAGTCCTTATTCAAGAGTTGAAATAATAGACATTTTTGCCAAGGTTATTACTTCAGATAATAAATTGGAGCTGTGAGGGAGCAACAATAATTTACTTTCTGAAAAAGATTTACCAGTTAAATTATTTCAAATGGAATAAAACTAAATGTATCACATATTTTCACCAAAGTACTTAAAAATTATTAGTTAACACTTTAAAAGTCCATCTTGGAGCAGGGATCGTTCCATTAATTCTGCACACTTAGCATTTGTTTTTCCCACACGCTCCCTCCGGTCACTTCACAGATAACAGAAAGTCCCTCAGGAGTACACTAGACTACAGAATATATTTAGCCTGAATTAGGTTTATTTATCCAGCTTTTTACATGCTAACAGATGCCATTGATAAGTTAAACATTCATTATTGTGAAACAGAAAAAATATGCCATAAAAGTAAATGTTTTTCTTAACTCTGGCCACCGTGGTAATATTTACATAGTACTGCACATGAAGAAGATGCCTCGCAGAGGTAAAGCCATTGGGAAGGCAATTTGGAGTGACATTTTGGGCTGAACATAGAAAATTTGAAAGCAAAATTCTGACCAGCTTGGGCAAAACCAGAAACCAGCTCTATTAAGTGTGTGTATGGTTGTCTATCACTAGAAGCTGGGTTGTTGCTTGAAAATATTGGGGTAGGCAAAAAGGAGGCCACCTTCTTCCAGGACGATGGACGGCATTGCTTGAAGAGCAACGAGCCTGCAGCTAGGAACCACTTTGCATATGTGCTTCTTCTTTCCAAATGGGAACATTTAAAAGCAATCGTGTGTGTAATTTTAAAGTGGCTCAGGACAGCAATAAACAGTCTTAATGGTTTCCTTTTGGCAGCACAGACCTAGCTGACTTTCTTGCCTCTCAAGGAGCTTTTCAGATGGATTGAACAAACTGGGCACGTGGACTGGGGTTTGCACTTAATTTACCACAAAATTGCGGTTTTCCACTGGAAAACAAAAACCAATGTGCAAATACAGCTGCCAGTGTCTTCATCAAGAGGTCAAAAACAGAGATGGTGTTTATCAACTAATAAAAGCAACAGGCTGAAAGAGTGTGGTTTAAATAGCTGAGTAATTTAAACACGGGATTAATAGAATAATATAACACATTCAGCATAACTGAATAATGTCCTTCCCATAGGTGACACAGTGTGGAAAAGCATGTTCGGGTCTTTATCCAGATGTGATTATGCTTCCAAACAGTAGCCTATTAAATAAAATAGTAATAAAATGCTAATTGTTTCTCATCGCCCTGTATTTCAAATATATTTCAGTCCTAACCTGTGTCAGACACCAGTCTCATCCTAGTCCTCCCTTGCACGGAGGCTGCCAAAGATTTTTCTTTTCCCTTTTGTTAATGTTTTGTGCTACAACAGAATGACTCAGGACCAGCTTTAATTATGGCTGTAGCCCGAATGATCCTGCAGCGCATATCATTAGATCCCAGGAGAAGCTAATGGCTTATCTGTTTTGTATAATTGTTCAAATCTTCTTTTCCATCAGTTTTCCATCAGTGACATCTCATTTGTTTGAGTTGTATGCTGCTGAGACAACTATCCAGCCCAGGACTCCTATTACAGAAAAAAAAAAAAAAATTATATTCTGGCAACCAAATAAGGAATCTTTTCAAGTTATTTCTTTAGAACATGAAATTCGTGTGGGTTTTGAAATACTGTATCCTCACGGAGCTACACTGGTTAGCAGTATCTGATACGTTTCTACGGCTATTGTTTGTCTAACTCAATGACACAAGTCATTAAGCGATTTGTGCCTCCTGACATCATAACACAGAAAACTTCTCAACTCTCTTGCAGGCAGCACACTGAAAGTAAGCACGAATTTCAGTATCTTTGCTCAACAGCCAGCAGCGTGGTTAATACCGAGTTTGTTAAACTCACAAATCCCCGTTTAATGATGCTAAATGGACAAATAGAAGCGCCTCCACCAAAAGCAAATTTTTCTTTCACAGGTCCTTGAAGCACGAGGCGGTGGCTCTGTCAGCAGCGCCAGTTTGTCAGCATCGATGGGGACACCGGGGCGTTTTGAGACCTGTCATTGTAGCCCTTTAAACTGTGCGGCAGTTTGGTGGCAAGGTGGAAAGGGAGGGTCCAGGTGCTCACAGTGAAGAGAACTGAATGGCTTTGGGGAGGAAAAATTGTTTGGGGACAATTCCTAACCTCAGCAAGCAAACAAGTGACAAATAATAGCAGATTTGGTGCACTTTCCGCTCTGTGTTGGGCATCCCCTGGAGCCTCGTGGCCATTTCTGGGTGGATGGAACCCATGGTGGCTATGAGAGAAAAAGTTGTTATGGAGGGGGGTAAATTGCACTTCTAGCACACCTGTCCCCAAGAAAAAAATCAATACACTTCAAAGGACACGTCTCACCTTTTACCTCGGTGCAGAAAAATCTGGGAGGCATATCAGCATGAGGTGGGAAAAGATGACTCCCCCTCAGATAACAGGATACTCCCAGCTGAAATCCGTGCTCTTTTCTGCCTGAAAGTGGCACGTCGAGGGAGCCTGAGGTCTATGCGACTCTCTGCTATCCTCTTCAGAAAACACATCCCTTGTGGCTAATTTATCATTGGGAGGAAAAGGATATCACACAACCCAAACCGCTCTGGGGAATGCCAAAGAAATACACAGATGTGGTTTTTGAGACTGCATGTGAAGACTATGGAGAGGTTTCAGTGCGCCCTGGTTTCCGTGGGATCGCAGCCCTCTCGACGCGCGTACCAGCATGTCTCCCCCTCCCTTCTCGTCCGCCTCAGGACTGAGCAAGGAGTGTCTTTAAGGGTCTCTTACCTGCTTTGCCCAGAACAGGTGTCATTTTGCTGGGGACAATTTGGGAATTAATCTACCTGGTCCATCTTTCTCCCCTGCTACCCCAACTAAATAGCTGTAAGAGAGCCTTGCTCCTCCCACGCTGCATTTCAGCTTCAGTATCAACTAAGTGTCTCCCAAGCTACGGTTTTATTCTTAAAAGTGATATGCTGATTAGATCCCATCGAAAGCAGTATTAGCTGAAACTTCTCGATAGCTGTAGGTCCAGAAAAACCTCCTACGTTTGTGTGTGTCACAAGGCTTCAGAGCACCGTTGCGGCTTTGGTTCGGTTGGTCTTTAATCCTCATATACTGGCAATACTGGGGTGTATTGCCATTTTGGGGTATTTACCCCCAGACCTTAACAGATTTTTTCTTCTTCTTTAAAATTATATGTGAAGGTGATTTACCCACTAGAGCTATTTTCCTTCCTTTACAGGAGTGGCAAGGCCAACACAGAGCTCCTCTTGTCTTTCTGTAACTAGGCTCAGGAAGAGTCTTCGACTGCACCAACAGTTTTCATGCAGAGAAGCCTGAAAGAGCAGTGACCTCAGCACTGGCAAGGAATTAGCTCTATAATCTAATAGGGTTTCTTTTTCCATTTCTAAATAATGGGATTCTATTAGACCAAACTGTAGTCTCCTCTTAATGATAATTTATTATATAGCATATCTGAATTTTGCCTTTTATAAATCATTGAGAATTACAATACACAGTTATATAATTGAATCTTCTTTTGTATCGTTAATATTTTTCATTGTTTAGAGAAATCCCTTTTTGTTTAGAACTCACATGTAACTGGGTTTAGGAAATACAGGAGTTTTTTAATATGCCTAAGTGATTAAATATTTTCATTTTTACTACTTTTAAATATTTTGTAAAAATTCTGAAAAAGCAAAATACTTTAAAAGAATTTTAAGCTTATGAGGTTTTGTACAAATGATTCTGGACAATTTTGAAGACAAATCTGGCCTTAAATGTATGTATATATCTCAAAATCTCAAAAAAATAAGTTCTATTTCATGGTCTTTGAAAGGAAATAATTAAGGATAATTGATTCCCACATTGACATTTAAATGTATTAGTGGTATGCACCAGTGAAAGTATTGATCAATGAAAGTAATCAGTAATAACAGGAAAAATTAATCACTTCTGCAGATGTATTTGACTTCAGCTGTGGAATGTGCTTCGGCCAGGATTGAAGCTGACCCTGGGAATTTAACAGGGACTACTATCCACCAAAAAAAGACAATGAAGAAATGTAAATGAAGCAAATCTGGGAGGCCGTGCTTTCATTTGCTATTAGAATATAGAAACATAGTGAGGAAAGTACAGCCTAAAACCTGTGATCTACAGTTTGTAAACCCATTTCTGGATTTGACCAGCAGCCGATGATTTAGAAGAACACACAAGAAATCTTTTTGGGGGAAATATTTGTTAAAGTTCTCAGCTCAAATAAGTAGAGATTGGTTTACGCCCCGAATTGGGAGGGTTTCTATGAGAAATCTTTCAGAATCATTTATTAACCCAGACTGTACTGGCTGGATATTCTTACTTAAGAGCTCTTTTTTTTTTGGAGAATTTAGTTAAAATCTTGACCTCAACAAAATCTTGAGGCAATGAGCCTCAGTTTGATTACCTAGTGATTGGAAGTATCTCCCTTTACCAGTTCTAAACTCGCTAAGGCAGGAATCAAAAGATCACACTGTTATAGGTTATCCTACTTTTTTTTTTTCTCCTAACCAACGTTAGGAGAGAGCGTGAGTGATGCGGTCACTGAAAGGTGCGATTAAATGGGTAAAAGCCAAAAGTGCCTAATTTAACTTCTCCAGTCTCATCAGTATTTTAGTATTCATATATGTGTAATATTATACAGTACAGCACACCTCCTTGTTAATACAAATAACTTTTCCACCTCTCTTGAACGATAGGTGCCCTCGATCATTCTTGCCACCTTTCTGTGGATGCCACCAGATTTGATAGTCAGAGAATCAGCCCAGAAATATTTTAAGAGTGCTACATTTCCAGTGGGAATTGAGTAAGATGGGAGTGAAGGGCTTAGATGTCCATCTAGCACACTCTCTTTTTCTGCGGCAGGACAGAACTGCCCACACCATGTTTATCTAACTTCTTGTCTCCATAGAGATATTCCTAGTGATAATTAGATCTGTGTGTTTAAAGCATCACCGTACTAAAACAGGCTGTCACATAATGCGTTACAAGCGCATGCAGGAGCAGTAGATACAGTTTTAACTACCGCTCTTTCTTCCAGATGTAAGAAGACTTTGTTATTAAAAATGAAGAGACATTCAGTTTGTAAAGAACGCGTGTGACTTTGGAATTAAAGTGAAAGGAGTTCCTCAGATGTTTGCATCCTAGATGTGGTGGCATTTTATTTATAGTATTACCTATAGAAATTCCTGAACTGCTTATTTTCAGAGCTCATCCCTTTCGGTAACCTTTTTAAAGATAATACAGCAAGAGTATTTTGGTAGCTGTTTCTAGAAACAGTTTGATATTGTGAAATCAATACAAGGCCAGGAGCTTTTGAGTTCTCCTGACAGCAGTGCTTTGAGGAGATTATTTTGAACTACAATGTCAGGCTCTTCAGGTTAAAAAAAGTAAAAATAACTTGCAGCTTGTGTCACAGCCTGTGAAATATATCTGTGTAACCGCACATCGCATTGAACTCCACTGACAGCAGGATGATAAACATCAATGAGAGTTAAAGCTTCCACTTTGTAGAACTCTGCTGTCTCTCCCACTGATCCCCCGTGCAGTCTGCAAAGCTGGGACGAAGCAACCAAGGACTCACTGAAGCTGAATTGTCTTCTGCTTGCCTTGATTTGCTGGAAGAGAGTCCTGCAAGCCCAAGGAGGCCATAGTGGTGGAAAGCTGCACTGAGCATCCCAGTTGGAAAGAAGGAAGGCAGGCCAACGCTGAGCCCAAGCCAGCATGTTCATGGTTACCCACAGAGGGACAGGCAGAGGTAGCACTGGCAGAGGTTGTTCCTGGCTCCACTTAGAAATGAGCACCAGAAGGTAACTGCTAGGTGCTGCCGCTGGCTCTCTGTGGCTCGGCTCCCCTGTCATCAGGGGAGGGAGCAGACTGGGAAAGCAGCAGCGGCTGCTGCAGGCGCATGGAGCTGCTCGCTCCTGGCCTGACTTGGGACGGGCGAGCCACCTCCCTTTGCTCTTCAAAGCATAGGTGGGTTTTTAACAACAGCCCTGAAAGCACAGGGGGTTGTGGCTATATCTTAGGGCAGGGACTGCTGCAGGCACTCTCTTAGGAGAAGCTTTCAAGAAGTAGATTGACTTTTCAAGGCAATGAATATCCACAGCTCCAGCAGGGAGCTCCAGGTGACCCATGCCTCTGAAACGAGCAGCCCAAGCTTTCCCAAATACCGCATCCATGCCAGATAACCAATTCTCTTAGCCACTGGTTTCACAATCTCCAGTCAGTTATTTTCCTTAACCAAATAACCACAGCAACTCATAAAATTTGTGTTTTGTTCCCTGAATAGATTTTCTCCTTAGGGGAAATTAATATATTGATTCTTTTTCGATAAACATCTTTCTGTGAAACGACACTGAAGTTAACGCTCCTGAAGACTGCATCCATACTTTAAGCCTGTTGGTAGAGGCCTTAATGCTGACATTAGATTTCAGACTTCTGGAAAGGCACAGCTTCTCTCACTTACGCTTCCCAAGACTGCTTTGACCTTTCATCTAATACTGTTGATTGATAGACTTTATACGTTATCCTCTGAGCTATTTGAAACAGCAAGAGATGTTATCAGCATCCCCTTGCTACTTCTCTTTCAGAAAGGAATGGGAAGAAGTATGGCCTCAGCCTGCAATAACAGTGTGAAATAATTCTCCTTTTCAAGTGCAAATATTTTAATTTTCTGTTGATACAACCGTCATGAGAAAGATCAGCCCAAAAGGTGATTTCCTCTCTCCAAAGGAAATTTCCAACCTAGAATACGGCAGCATGAACTTCATTTTCACAGCTAAATTTTCTTGAGCTGTTTCTGGATGAATTCCCAACAAATTCAGAAGACCTCTTGTGTGAGGTACAAGGTGTAAAATCATTCTTCTAAGATGGAGCCATATTTTAGTAGCACCCTGGATGAAGCTACCAGTTTATTTCATAACAGTTGTCAGGGGACAACTTGTAAAAGGACCAAATGAAACTGCTGACAGAAGCAGAAGGCTTCATCTCCCATTGTAACATGGCCTTCATAGCACTGCTCTGCTTTATGGGTGATGAGGGTAGTCTATAGATTAATGTTTGACTCAATGGTTGACGCTAAATGTGCAGCAAGAGTTACAGACCCGTACTAGTTTAGTAGGTGTCTAAGAATTAATGGTGAGGTTTGTGTCCCATTCCTCCCCTGTACAGTGGGGATCCTCCCTGTGTGAAGGAAGAGACCTCAGATTTTGCCTTCAGAAAGAGCTCACGCTTCAGACCACAGCAGTGAGCTGCTGGCCTCGACTGGAGTCAGGCTGGTTGAGGGGACTCCTGCTAGGTACATCTATCAGCACTTTCAACAGTGTCAAAAAAAGGTGGGAGGAAAAGAGGATTTTAAAAAACGTTCTGATGGACCACAGGTGCTTTTCATGACACCTCCTTTTCCCACTGGTTGGCAATAGTTTGATAACTTTATTAAGTAAGTGCAGATATGTAAAGATTAAACTATTTAGACACACTTGCTTCTCAGTGAAAGGGAACATTTTTACTAATTGCGGTTTTCCTGTAGGCTGGCTATGTATTCTGTAGTAGCAAAATTAATGTTTGCATTGTCATGCATCCATCCATCTGAGAGATTCTAACTGCAATCAGGAATTACTTTTTCTGTTCATGTATTGGAGAGAAGAAAGTGAGAGTGTGTGCAAGAGCTACCCCAGAGCCAAATTCAACATTAGACCTGAATTACAAGTGTTGGTATTTAGAAGAGCAGACAATGAAACACTCGAGTTGCTTCAAACACACAACATGAATTTACCTCTGAACTCTTCAAGATGCAACGCGTGTTCATATTGAATTTGGGTTGGATAATAAAACAAATTATTCTTTATTTGAACAACATGAGGGGATAAAACCAACAAAAATAACAAACCTTACCCTCCTTTCTTTACTGGAGCGTCTTTCGACTTGTTAGGTCCTTCTGCCCAGATCTCCTTGCCTTGTGAACCCCGAAGCATCTCCTAGCGTTACGGATCAGCTTGTCCATTCGGCTTTCATCGGTACCACTGGTAAGCAGCCTCTCGGCATCCTCTTCCTGCCCGGGCTCCCGCTGGGAACCCCATGGCCCTCCTAGCTTCTGGGCTTGATTACTTATTTAATTAATACTCCTTTTCAAACTCCTGCCTTTGCAGAGAGATGGGAGAAATAAACTTCATGTATTTTCAAACCATCCATTTCTCCCTGACAGAGCAATCAGGAAGGCTGATGAATTAACCGTTCCAACCGGTCTGCCACAGGCAGGCTGGTCCCTACGAACGGTGGGTGCCGTACGCCTCAGGCCGCCCACGGTTCCCTGCACAGTGAGGGTGACCAGAACACGGAAAGCAGTGGCGTGGGGAAGGATTTATGAGTCAGAGGGAATAAGTGACAGAAGAGAAGTTTCCAGAAAGGACTAATGAGAAGCTTAGACACATAAGTGGAAAACTGTGATCAGAAATTGAGAGGTGATCTTAGCTCTGCATGAACCATTAGTGAGAGAGACACCGCAGTGTTTGGTACTGTCCTGGTATCCCTTTTGCGAAGCATCTTCAGAAACGGGAGAGTGGTTCCAGCTCTGGAAAACATTTTAAAAGTTTGAGCCTTAGGGAGCGTGGGAGATGTAAAGGACGCAGCCTATTTAGTTTATCAGGAAGAAGACAGATCAAGACGCAAATCAGCTTACAGTATAGTAAAATTAGAAGAGAGAAAAGGTCTAGCAGTCATAGCTAGATCCACTGCTTGGAAGCTGAAGCCTTCATATTAGAAATAAACCCGAAGTTTTAGCAGACAAAGCAGTGAACCTGGCAAAAAAAAATACCCAAAGAAGTAGCATGTTGTCATCTCCCAATGTTTTCAAATCACGGCTGCATGCCATAAAAATGGAAGCTGATCACCTTCACACAGCCAGGCCTGAACAGGAGAGACATCTTTAAATCAGCCTTGGTTGGTTGGTTGGTTTACTGGTAACACAGGTCTCACCTTCTCTCCGAGCTCAGGGGTCAGTTCAGCCGTGGTAAAGTGGACGGGCTGAGCACTGCAGCTTCTCCAGCAGGAAACTCTTCCCGTGCAGATCACTATCAGCAGAACTGCACTGCAGTCCACAGCTGGGTAATTCCTAGAGACCGTCCATTTACTTTGAACAAAGATATTCTCAGATCATGAAATAACTTTTGGAAGAGAAGTAAAATGGCGAAAGCTACCCACATTATAGCAAAAGACACATTCAAGAAATACATACAGGTTTTTTGCCTCCAGAAAATAGACCTCATATTTTATTGCAGCATTTTAAAACTGATTATTGAAGTATTTTTATTAGTGAAACAGCACTTGTCCCATTTTTCCTGGCTCTTTCAATTGTGCTCTGGAAGTCGACACCCTCTCCCCAGCACCCCAGCCGTGCAAAGGAGCACTCTTGCCATATTTGCTTCTCGGCCAAATCCCCAGGCTTTTTTTTATTATTTTTTTTTTCCACTGACTCTGCCAGAGTCAGCCAGGGTTCATCGCCCCGGCGTCCCCGCAGCTAACCCGCAAGCGCCCCGGCTGCAGGGGCAGCCCCGGGAGGCGGCAGCCCGGGGAGGCGGCACCTGGGTGCGCTGCAGCCGCGGGACACCCCGGCTTTTCTGGGGGCGGGCGCCCGCCCCCGCCCGAGGGGTTTTGCTGGAGCTGGGTGCCGGGTCGTCTTGGCGAGGCCGGGTTTCTGCTGCTACCCCGTGCCCTGCGGGGTCTGGCATGGGGGTCCCGCTGCCTGCTCCCCCCGGGGCAGGGCCGGGCGGGCAGCGGGGGAGCCGCGGGGGCCGCGCCGCCGGGGCTGCGGCTCTGGCTCCGGCTGGGCCGGGCGCTGCCTCGGCCCCCGGCTGCCTCCCGCTGCCGGGCGGTACAAGCAAGGCGGGTCCCCGGGTGCGAGGCCGCTGGACGGCTCCGGGCCCCGGTGGGAACCGAGCGGGTGGGCGCGGTGGCGCCGCGGGCGGCCGCTCTCCCTGCGCTGGGTGTCGGCGGCGGGTTCGAGCAGCGGAGCCGTTCGCCAACAGCTGCGGGCCCGTGCAGCCCGTTTGAGCTCCCGCGTGTCGGTGTAACGGCTGGCGAACGCGCTCGGCCGGCCTGCAGGCTGCTCTATCCGCTGACAAACCAGACCTGTAGCTTATGCCCCCCCCGCCCCCCTTTTTTTTTTTCTTTTAACGGATATCGCTTAATATTGGCCATCTCCAATTTTCGAGGAAGCGACAAAAGGTCAGATCTGACGCATCTCCCCCGCCCCCCCCATCAGCCTGTTTGCAAATAACTAGTAAGGGCACAATTAGCCAGTAATGACGGGAGCCGCAGTTACGGTCTTCCTGACGGTAACGCAGATTAAAAACAATGCTGCCGAGCCCATCTCCTTTTGATGACTCAGTCCAGCTTCTGCGATGTGCGCCTTCAGTCTTTGTCAGAGAGGAAAAAAAACCCGAGCCTCCCCCCAGATAAAGCCCTAACAAGAAGTCAGAAGAGCTACGGTGCTATATTTGCTTTCGGTTTTATTATCAACAATCAATTAATGGTACACTCTTGGAAAACTATATGCACATGTAGAAATATTTCCCCTTTTAAATAGAAGCATTCATTTTAACCACATATAAATAAATCTGAAAACCCTGAACATAATTTATGACGATTATGCTCACAAACGTATTCCAACAGGTAGGGAAAAAGAAAAAATGAGACGACATGCAACCGATAACAAAAATATATATCATTGCCTGAACCTGGTCTCTCTAAACGCAAAGGGAACAGAACCCGTGAGAACCTTATTTCTCCATAAAGACACGCCATAGAGACTACGAGAAGGGAAAACATTATTTATACGGTCAACTAGACAAGTCTGTACTGATATTAACACTATACAGTTGAGTCACAGAACACAGTTGTAGAAAGACACGGAAAAAGAGAAAGCATACCTGTCAACATTCAACTAAGAGCTATAGTTTGTGCCTTTTAAAATAAAATTAGAAAACCCTAACGGAGATGCCTAAAAACTGCGTGAACCGTGTAATAATAATAATTAATAATAATTAATAATTAATAATAAATACAAGCCGTCCGCCGTGAGGGGCGCGGGGCCTGCAGGGGCCGGATCCGCGGTGCGGAGGCGGCGGCGGCCGCCGGGCCAGGGCCGAGCCCGGCGGGGCGCCGGCGGCGGCGGAGACCCGAGACCCAACCGAGGGACGGTGACACCGGACGGCGGAGCACGAAACGGCCCCGGGCGCGGGGCCGGGGGACGGCGGGGGGTGGCGGGGGGTGGGGGTGGAGAAGACACTTTGTCGCTCGGGCTGACCGTGAAGAGGAGCTTAAGCTCCCCCCCCTCCCCCCCCCCGGGCGGGCAGGGCGCCCTCCCCCGCCGCCGGGCCGCCCGCGGGCACCGGTCCCCGCGGCCGCCGCCTCCGCGCCCGCGCAGCCTCCCCTGCGCGGCCGCCCCCCCCCCCGCCCCAGCGGAGGCGCCGCGGGGCCGGCCCCGCCGCCGGGCCGGGGGCGAGGGGAGCCGGGCACGGCCCCCCGTGGGGACGCGGGGTCCCTGCCCCGCGGAGCCCGGCGCAGCCCGGGCCCCTGGCCATTACTATGGGCGGGCGGCGGATACTAATGAGCGGGAGGGGCCGCCGCCGCCGCCGCCGCCGCCGCTCAGAACATGCCGCTCTTGACGAGGCTGCCTTTGGTGCCGCCGGGCCGCTGCAGCGAGGAGAGGACGCTGGCGAAGGGGCCGCCTAACGAGTCGGGGATGGAGGTGATGGGCCCGGGCCCCGGCGCCCAGCCCTGCCCCGGCCCCGCCGCCGCCAGCCCGCCGGGCCCCGCCGCCCCCTTGCCCGGCTCCCCCCCGGGCCCGCCGGGCCCCGCCGCTCCCTGCCCGGCGGCGGGGCTGGGGCCGCCGCCGCCGCCTCCGCCGCAGCTGGGCGCGGGGTTGGGGTTGGGCCCGGGGCCGCCGGTGCTGTCGGGGTCGGTGCTCTTGGCCTCCTTGCTCTCGTCGTCGCGGGAGGCGTCGGACTTCTTGCCGGCCGCCCCGTTCTTGGCGGCCGCCGCCGCCGCCGCCGCCGCCCGCTCCTGCTTGCGGAACTTGGCGCGGCGGTTCTGGAACCAGACCTGGGGGGGGGAGCAGGGGGCGGGCAGCGCGGCGGCACCCCCGCCGCCGCCTCCCGCCCAGGCGCCCCCGTCCCGGCCCCCGCCACCGGCCCGGAGCCGGCGCCCGCTGGAGCCGTGCGTCCCCCGGCGCCGAGCCGCCGCCGCCCCCGCCCCGTCGCCCGCAGCCCGCACATACCTGCACTCTCGCCTCGGTGAGGTCTATTTTGAG